>NC_091121.1:147804532-148104532 GCF_040183065.1 Periplaneta americana | reverse complement strand
TGGGTGTCAGCAAAACTATTAAGAAAGTCATAAATACATGAAAAGGTTCGATACTTTGGTCCTGTTATGAATTCGGGTGGTCCCTAGCTGGGTAACAGGTACAGCGCCAGGTTTACACGGAAAAGATGGTGAGAAACACCACGTTCATAGTGCTTTAAATCTCTATTTTGTTGCTTAGAGTAGAGTGGGAAGGCGATAGATGGGTAGAGTAAATAAATGTCATAAAATGTCAGTACCTACTGGGAGAAAAAGTGAAAGGTGATTGCCATGTGTAATTTACAAACTCCGAGATTTTTAGCTGTAGTGTGATACGCAGTTCGATTGAATTTTATTTTTTCTTCTGTCTTTTTTGAAGGACCACAAGGGCAGACCTCGAGGACCACAGGTGGTCAGCAGACCATAGTTTGAGAAACGCTGATCTAGACGAACACGAAGCGCATGTACACCTGCAAATGTGGAGACAGACAGTAGATTGTCCGGCCACCTCAACGATCAGCCCGCAAACATGCTATTGCACTGAAATTGTCCGAGGTTACGGTAAGATCTCGCGCCCTGAGAGTTCTTTTTTGGGACAAACTGAAGGCGTAAGTAACCGCATACACTGGAAGAACTGAAGACGGCGATTCGTGAAGAAATCGCGGCAATCCTACCAACTATGACTGTGAAAGTGACGGCGAACTTCAGAAAACGCCTCGATGCCTGTATCGAAAGCCAAGGACATTATATGGATGATGTATACCATAAATAAACTGCATGTATTGGTGAATCTGTTGATAACAATACATTTTTGATTTGATGAATCCTTACAATTTTCTTGCCCTGTGAAATCCATCCGTTCTTTCTGACGCACCCCATAGGTATAAGAGATGAATAATGTTAAGTGATTGAATTTTAATCTTGGGGATATTGTTAAAACAAATTTTTCATTGTGAGTTTAATGTTGCCTCCCCCTCCCCCCCAAAAAAACAATGTTGTATATTTAGCTTGTTTGATCTTCAACATTTTGAGACTGGTTTAATTAAAAGGTTTTGAAATTTAAAGATAATTGTTAGTTTAAAGTTGAGTCACTGAAGTGAAAATAAATACTTGATACAAACTGTATAATCCGAAGTGTAACAATTTATTAAAGCTTCTAAAATATCAGTAATACAGCAAATCCGTTTAAAAGTGTAAGCGAGACAAGAACTGAACGCTAAAATATGTTCGTGAGAACACCCTATAAAGCCGCAATTTTAAAAAATAAAACAAGGGTTGAGAAACATGCACCCCTGTCTTTCATTGTGTGATGTCAACGCCACTCGAGCCTTTGATGTGGACACGCTTTCTCTCTGCCTCTGTCTTCCTTGATTTACATCACCGGCTCTGCTTTTCTTTCATCCTCTTTATCGGTCTTCATTCAATTTCGTAAACCGTCGCCTCGCAATGTGACAAGTCTCTTTCCTCTGAGGGACTTCCGTTTGTTGCTTCCCTTCACGCATTCTACCTTCCGATGAAAGGTGAGACCTGACAATGTTTCCTTAAATTGTCTTATATCCTTCAATATTTGTGTCACTATTGTTTCTATCACATCAAATTTCAATCGCACCCTTTGATTTCCTTTCTATATTATTTTCGTTCATCTTATTTATTGTCAAGTTCTTACTGCTTACTTAATATATCTTTGTTTATTCTTTTGTCTCCTGGAATTAGGCTATATACCTGATTCCATTTCAGGAGACTGAGTCCTTCCATTGTGATAATGGAGGCCAATATTTCTTCTTCCTTTAAATATGATGTAGTAAAGTGTGTAGTATTCAATCGTTTGGCATATTTTTATATAAATAAAATAATAAATAAATAAATTTAGCCTGGTAGATCCCGTAAGGGCAAGGGGCTCCTGATTGACAGGGCTTGGCTCAGTAGACTTCACTCGTTAGGTGAGCTGGTCCTAAGGAGTGATATCAGCGAACTTGGCTGCACTACTTCGTTTCTATGTACACAAACACTATATGCACTTGTAAGGTTGGCACCACACTACACACTGAGGACGGTGGCTTCTAGATTTCTCCATAGCTGTCTGTTTCTTGTACTGCTCGTCCAATGTGCTCCTGCCTTCTTCTTGAAGAAATCGGCCCATCTAGTTGTCTGACGTCCCACTCTTCTTCTGCCGATCCTGGGATCCCACAATGTGAGTCTATGCGTCCATCGTCTGTGGTCCATCCTTACCACGTGCCCTCCCAATTTCCACTTCAGGCTTTCTGCGATGATCAGGACGTCTTTCATGCCGGTACGGTTGCGTAGCTCCTCGTTTCTTACTTTGTTCCTCAGAGAAAGTTGCAGGATTTTTCTTTCCATACTGCGTTGGCAGGTTTGAAGCATACGCCTCTGTTTTGATGTTAGGGACCAGGTTTGGCATCCATACAGTAGGACAGGTAATATACATTTTTCCAGGGTCTCAACCTTTAAGCTTAACTTCTGGAATTTGTCTGTAACTATGCACTTTTATATCCAGAGTGTTAAATATTTTGAGAATAAATACATTTAATAAAATAATAATCTTCTCACCATTCGTGAGCTGCTACAAGGGACAAAGAGTACTTAACTATATAAATGTTTACAAGTTCATTGAACCATTGATTTTGTTCTGACAATGAAACTCCTACAAGTACATAGCTGCAAATACATTTTGAGATTAGTGGAAAATGTACCTAGTTTTAGAGAAGTAAGTTTTACAAAAAAGTAAAGAATGCTAATGAACTTAGTTTCATTTCGAATACAGGTGATGTTTCAGTAGAGCAATTGATCCTATCAATGCAGCTAAGGTTACAATCGGAATAATAGATGTAGGTATTCCAAGCCTCTTAAACACATCTTTCATGAAGAGAGTGGCGGTACCTCTTGCTCCAACCAGACGTCCGATTACTTCAAGTCTTTTAGCCGGTACTTTTGGAGGTAATAGGGAATGGTAGGATTGTAGATATTCTTTTTTTCCTTTCACCAAAACAAGAAAAAAATGTCCAATAAACATGGATCCTAGAATTGAGTCGCCAAAAATCAAACTGCACTATATCAAAAAATTTGCTTTTTCAGAAAAAGACGAAAAACTAGTGCAGTTAGACTCCAAACGTTATTTTACACTAACGTTAAGGCAGATGAATTCCAGTTTGACTACAAACTAGCAGTTCACATTCCCTGCACAATTCAGCACTGAAACATACCTTAATCCCATAATTCATAATTTGGAGAAAGTGCGGTTTGATTTTAGGCGACTGAATCAATATAGTACATCCCGCGCCGTGGCGTCATGGTCTAAGCCCTAAGGCATCCTATCTCATGGGGGAAGAAATTCTCTTAAGTATGGGAAGTATGGGACCGGTGGGGAGCTACGATAGGTAGAGAAATCCGGTTACGAAAGCCAGCTATAAAGGCTAGAGGATCATCGTGCTAACGACACGACACCTCCATTCTGATTGTATGATTTTCCACCTCTGCATCGGCATGTGAACGTGAGGCCAACAGCCGGCTGTCGGTCTGAGCCCTTCAAGGGTTGTGGCGCCACGGATTATTTATTATTTAATTAATATAGTGCTTTCATTTTACGAGGAAACTAGATTACAGCGGAACCCCGGCGTGCACTTTCCTGTGTGTCGATTATTATTTAATATACAATCAACAGTCACACACAAGTTCCGGTACAATTCTCAGAAGCAACTAACTGCTGGGATGTTTTGTAGAACTGGCTTCTCACGTTGTGGTCGGGAGTGCAGGAAGTCGGCCGGTGGCGGAATGATACGAAGTTTCCTCGTAAAATGAAAGCACGGTATCTTCCGATATGAGTGCTTATTCATCATCATGCAATATGCTTAACATGATTTCCATTTATTTTAATATATTCTTCTGCCCCATGTCTTCGGTAATCACATCTTAGTACTATTTTGTTTTTGCTAAATTTGAATATGATACTGCAGGCCTACATACCCAATAAGAAACGAGCAACGAGATCACATTATAAGTTAAGATAAGAACTAAAAGAAAGGAGTTATTAAATGATAGTAAAGTCACGGAATTAACAAACAAATTAAAAATTTGACGGATACGCATTTTCAAGACTAACTGATAATAACATTTTGGACTTAGAAATTACTTAGCAATCTTTTTTATTTATAAGTTTAATAGTTTTGAAGGAATGTCAAAAGAATATTGTGAAATTAAATTAAGAAATGAAGACTTGTCAACGAGAGAGGGCTTATATGAACTGTATAATATTTCTCTTGTGAAAGAGAAATGGAAGAAAATAGTATAATGAATGATTTATATATACGGGCTGCACATTGTAAAGTTAAACGAGAAATATAACTTAAGCAAGTAAATAAATATTGAGGTAGTTGAACCTTGCACTAAAACTAGACGTAAGTGCAGGAGAAGACAACATAAATTAAATATTTAAATTATAGAAATTTCATTATAAAATTATATATTTATGGTGTGAAATTACTAATAGTGTATAGATTAGTTTTAATTATTCAGTGTATGTACTATATTTGTGAACTACTAATAAATTGTAGCCTAAATTGTACAAAGTAAGTTGTTCTTACAATACGAATTTCAAAGCTCTTATTTGGTACAACATTTAATTTCACGACCCACGTTTATTAGACTTTTTTTGTTTTATGAACACCATCACTTCTCAGAATATTTAATGTTTTTTTAATGATGTTGATGAACAAGTACTCATCTCGGAAAATATTAATTTTAGGACTCATGTTTTAACTTTTTTATTTCTTCTTTCTTCCTCAAAATATTGAATGTTTTTTTTAACACTGTACATTCATCCTGTAGGTTAAATATTTCCAAATCATTTCCTATACTCTGTTTATATTTCTTGTGTAGCTCGCCACTGAAACCAGGAATTTCATTTCTGCAGTTTCGATCTTCCTCATATTGTATTCTGTTCATATTCTAGTTTTTACATACATGTGTCGGCATTGGTACCGTCATAATTTAATTATGTTGTTTTTAAAGCCAATGTTTTTAATTCTTTCTTTTTATTGTTGTTTCCTTAATTACAGTAAATGTTTCGCAATTTCTTTCTTTCTTCCTTTTAACTTATTTTGTCTCATTTTCCTCATAACCTTTTCTCTCTCATTTTTTTCGTCTTTTCCCCTATCATTCATTCTTTCTAAACTTATTTTTCTTCAATATGTTTTCTTTCCTATTAAGTAATCAAATTTTATCTTTATTTATTCTAACATTGTTTTGATTTCCGTAACTTTTTCGTACTCGTTTGAACTTTAACATTAAGTATACCACGTTTGTGCAGTTCGCAATTTGTATTTCGAAGGTGTTCGATTAAGTTTGCAAGTAATGTTTTCTTGTTTTTGTTATTGCAGAGAAATTCTGCTCGAAATGTTTCGGAAGAGGACGCCACCTGCCGCCTTTCCAGCTCTGCTCAGAGTTTTCCTCTGGGATGAGATGACAACAGGGGTGAACTCTCAGACTCTCTAATGGATGGACCCCATGACGCGTTTTCACTCTTCCTAATGGGAAGAGAGACCAGATTGAAATCAGGAAATACGTCAGTACTTGTTACTGGACCCACGTCTTCGACAGAAACTCAGAGCAAATGAAAGAAATCTATGGCTTTGTGCTGAGAGATATTTACCAACTCCTAATGTTTAAAGTAGTAAAGAATGTTCAAGATTAATAATTATACATAAAAGATAATGATGTACTCATATTAAAGGCAGAGTGATGGAGAGAGAAGAGTATATTTATTAAGTAGCTTTAGCTCCATTACCTTAGCCGACAACTTGTGATTGAAATCAACGTTTAATAGTCTGTGGATTGTATGAGATTTACGATAAATAGATTTTATACAAGGGCCTCCGAAATATTTCGCCCATTATGCATTATGTTTTCGTCTATTTCATTTAGAGCCTGGATGTTTAGGCATTTATAGCAGTTAAAATAGGCAGGAAAAACGGCAATAAAACGTGATAAAGGTAACAATAAATATTGAAAAAGGCATTATAAATTAAAAAAGGCGTAACATATTTTAACAATAAATTTAAATTATATTCAAAGATAAACCACACATGTTGGGCCAATTATACAGTGTTAATAGATTTGATAAGAAACGTAAAAAATTATATATTACAGTTATATGAACACTAATAAATATAATATAATTATTAAAAAATTAGTAAAAGTCAGACATGTTTCGGAGATGCTTCTCCATCTTCAGTGACTTTACCACGACGGCTGGTTCAGGTGATAGAACCGCGTTGTTACCAAGGTCAGTCTCCTTTAAGCCAAACAACAAAGCGGGTCGATCACCTGAACCAGCCGTCGTGGTAAAGTCACTGAAGATGGAGAAGCATCTCTGAAACATGTCTGACTTTTACTAATTTTTTAATAATTATATTATATTTATTAGTGTTCATATAACTGTAATATATAATTTTTTACGTTTCTTATTAAATTTAAATTATATCAACATAACCCTTAAGGGTTTACGATTTTTACGACTTAAAAAATTATATATATATATTTTTTTTTTAAATTCATAACGGTGGTAGTTCACTGTGCAGTAATGAAGCGTTTCCCTCATAACTCATAAACTTGTTAACTTTTTCATGTTCTCTCTCTTTTATTTTATTGCTGAAGCTCGTGTTTACAATATCATACTCTTTCAACTACATTCCTTAATAAATAATATATATTTTTTTTTATTTTGTGTTATAAGAAAATACTGATGATAATTTTTAAAATGAAGTTATTTTTTATTAGACAATCTATGGAAGTTAAAGAAGTGATCTTGCATCATATTGTAGATATGACATGCATAAATAAACATACAAAATTTCATCATAGAATGTTGGATAGTTTTTTAGTTATGTGGGAAACGCTTCATCACTGCACAGTGAATTGAATTTTAAAAAAAGGGTAAATAATTTGTTTTTTAATCTTAAAAATTATTTTTTAAATATAGCAGAAGGACAGCGTTTTGCACATACTATTTTATCATTATTGTACAAGATACAGTAATAGAGGGAAAAATGTTGAATATTTCCAAAATTTTACTGCTGTAAGTTGTACCTAACCCCTTACATGGACATTACCACCTAAGACAGCGGTGGACACCATACAAATTAATTACCTCTATATACTGATATTGGATAATAAAATACATTATTTTAAACATAAATTGAGCTGAACCAAATCATTCCTCGAAAGATACTCTACGGTAAGGGCGTACGCAATGGGGGGGGGGGTTTACCGAGTTTGAACCCCCGTTGAACTTTTTGAAAAAAAAATTACATTTATATTTAAGTATTTTTGTATCCACAATCATTTTCTCTTCTCTAATATTTCACTGTCAGAGTAACAAAATCTACATCGACATAAGGCGTAGTCTTCCTACCCCTCTTTCAATGTAATCCCTGTGATAGATTCTGGGAAAAGTTCGAATTACAACAATGTTATTTTTATTATAGATGAAATTTAACTTGTTGTGAAACATAATATTGAAAAGGTTGTTTTGACAGTTCTTCAGTGCAGATGTTAAATATTGTGCATCGTCGATTTTAAACTCATTTTAAGATCGGCATTCATCCGTTCGTTAGTTTGAGTTCTGACTTTATTGTGAAACGTTCGTTTAACGTTTTGTACATTTTACAGTTCATATTTTAATATAAACTCACATTATTGTTCCGGGTTCTTTGATATGTCTGAACTCAATTTTACAATTTTTTAAACACAAAGTCTCTAAGTGATTCTCGCGAGGTTAGACAAAATTTCACACTAGCAAATGTTTCTTCGCAGCTGCAGCGTGAAGATGTTGTCGCGAAAGTTCTTTGCGAAACTAGTTTTACATCCCCTGGTGAAAGCTCAGCCAATAAAAAAATAATAATAATAATAA
The DNA here is from genome assembly GCF_040183065.1 of Periplaneta americana. NCBI lineage: Eukaryota > Metazoa > Arthropoda > Insecta > Blattodea > Blattidae > Periplaneta > Periplaneta americana. Next base: position 148,096,632 of record NC_091121.1, on the reverse strand, counting down.
TAATAATAATAATAATAATAAACATTTAAAATATCGATGTAAATTGTAAACAATTTTAATAATGACCTCCCTCTTGACAAAACTCTGCGTACGCCACTGCACTACGGAGATATAAAATCTGTCGTAAATGTATATCAGTGATTGAATATCTAAACTACAACACATTTGTATCTCAACTTCTTCTTTGTCTGTAATCTGTCTGATATTGGCGTCAAATTCTTAAAAACTGTACTGACATGTTTTTCTGAAGTTTTTAAAAATGTTCTGGAGTACTCTTTATACGTGGAACCTGCCTTTTATCCTATTCCGCATAAGTATCGATGCAGTAAAACAGTACGCCGTTGCTAGATGAATTGTTAGCCGGTTTTTCGGACATAAAAATCATACCCAAACTTCAATGGCAGCCTCCTTGAATGCATTTACCTCATATTTAAAAATTATTCTCAACAACATAGCCGAGTTCTGGTATCTTGATGTTGGCAAGCCTTCCCACATTCGTTCATCCAACTGACATCTACAAAATAGCTCTCTTTGGAAGGATTCCATCATCCATTCGTTTTATACCTCTCCTTCATGTAGTCTGTGTATCTCCAGATCTTCAATAACATTGTTCGGAAGTTCTCTTATATCCTCCTTTGGGATATGATCGTATAACCTTCATAAAACTGGTAATTTAAGGAATCTCTTTCATTAACATATGTTTCGGATTCCACCGTCTCCTCATGAAATACCCCGATTATTCAGCGCATTCATATATCACTAATTCGTAAATCATGTAATTGCTTGGAATTGTGCATTTCGGAGATTTATATAGCCTACATATAAGCTTATACAGGGTGGAATTGAAGTAATGTTTATGATTGAAAGAGACGATAGCGTACACTTAAATGAATAGAAAGCCCATACTACGTTTTGTGATTAAAAGCACGGATAATTAGGAAATTAAGTTTGAAATTTCAGCAGTCCGGCAACATCGCCGCTAACACACTGTTCTCGTAGGCCTAAAACAGATGTAAGAGGTCAACGAACTCAGTCTATCTCCCTAGGTGAGCAGCTCCCTGGCACAACGTTTCAATCTGTTCGTAACGTGCAGTGGCTTGGAATTAGTGATTTGTTTTAATTAAATTTACACGCAAACCGTCTACGCTACTGAAAAACGCCAGAGAGATAAATTATTATTTATTAGATTATCTATTGATACGGATAAAATCACGATTCTACTCGCAATAGTTACCGAATAAGGGGGGTTAAACATTACATTTGAAAAAAAAAACTTTTTTTTTTTGCGAAAAAAAAACTAAGAACTTATCACCAATATGATACGAGTATTACAGTTTTTTGTTACAAACAACATGAGCTCAGTTTTTTCTTCATCTTTCGATCCCTTTTACAATTGCTGACCCATATTTGTTCTTCCAGTTGGATTAACTGAACTCTTTTTGCTGTTCTCAGCTCCTGTATTCCGCCTAATTAATAATAGATATCAATAAAACTAGTAGATAAGTTAGAATAACCGTTTATCTATCTATAACGGTTATGGAAGAAATCAAGTTTCTATTGAGAGATTGGAAGTGGATACGTTTTAACAGCGCAATGCTTGATTCCCCAAAAATTAAAAGTATATCTAGGTACTCACAATTACTAAATTTTGACATTGTCCTTAATTGGCTTCACCTTTAGAGTTTTACGAACAGGCTGGTATAAGACTTGCTACTCCTGAGGCACAACACAGGAACGCGGATACACTTGCCGAGCAATCCTTAAATGCAGTGATGCCAGATTTTCCTGAAGGTTCCATCACAATGAGCATTTTCCGAATCTCAGCGTTGAGCAATCTGATGGCATCACGGTGTTCCGAAATTCACCGAAGGCTTCATTGATGCTCCACCGGTGTCGCACCGGTGCCATCAGCTTGCAGAGGTGGTGGCAGTCTCCATCAGCTCCCATCAGTGAATCTGGTTGGTTCTTGCTTAGGACGGGAATTAGCAGACGAATGACATCGTGCACTGTTGTGTCATGGCGGTGTGTTCTTATTGTATTGTTTGTAATGAGCACAACGTAAAAACAATACGTTAATGGCTTATGAGCGAATATGTCAACGGACCAGTTATTACTATCGGTTCAAGATATAAATTGTTTATGCTCTCTTTTCTTTGAACGAGATGGTAGTACGGAAATTTCACAAAATTTTGCTAGCGTAGCACAGACAACATCTTATACAGTCGCCATGACAGCCATCAATCCTTCCAGCAGTTTTGTTCCTAATTCGCTGCAGCGTGACGTCATTGTTGTCCACCGGTCCGGTGAGATTCGGAATACGTTGATTACAAATGCGTTTTTAATCAGTTCATTTTTTTGCGTTATTACACAAGTGAAGCGTTTTTCGAATAAATGACGAAGGAATTTTTTTCGCCTTGTTCTTCGCGTTGATATCTTATCACTAGATTTCGTGGAATTGCCACGAGAATCGTAAGATTTACTGCGCACGCGGTATAGACTGTATGAGAAAGGGTCGTGCAACGGATGGAATATGCCTCTGATGTAAACACTGAGCAGTATACTGCGGTTACAATAAAACCTGTATCCTGCATTCAAGAAATATAATGTATGATCATTGAAGTAGGAAACGTCTAAACATGTAAATACACAATTATTTTGTAGTGAGATATATTAACTCTTAAAATGTAATGCAATATACTCACATCATCCTTGAATATGTGAATTGGAGTGAAGAGTTACGTATATTTTGAGCGACTGCAAAGTAACCTCCTCCGATGGTCACTCTAACAGTTTTTGTATTGGGAAAATGTACGTTCAACATCACACGATGTAATACGTGCATATTTGAAGAACGGAAAATCACTATTTTTCAGTACACCAACTTCAGACGTTTTGTCGAGACCTGATAGTACATCATTTATAATATGAAGTTGTGAATAGGCAGAATTTTTAGCAATAATGTTTCTCAACTTACATTTCATTTTTTCTGAAATTAGTGAATTATTATTTTGGATAACAGTTTGTGATATTTTATACACTATATTAAGGGCTTCTGAGAGTTGTAGATTAAACGATTCTAACAGGGTGATGCTTTTGGACACGATTTTAAAATTAGAATCAATAAATAGAATATCTTCCAATAGCTGTTCAGAAGGCAATGATTTTACAGCCTCAACATCGGAACTGTCTGTGCTATCCAATGCATCAATTACCTTCATTACTTTGCCGTAATATTTTGCATAATAATTAACAGCATCCAACCATGTTTTCCAAGGGTCAAGACTGGTTGCGGGGGTAAGGATATTCTAGGGGCAATTGTTTGGAACAGCAACACTCTCATTGTAGTATGTTTGATTGAATTCTTGTCTGCACTGAATAAATGTTAAGCTTTGACTATTCCAACCACAATAATGCAAAAACAAGTGCTTACTTAGGTATACATTAGCTGTAGCTGCTCTATCTATTTGGACCGGTCACAACTCTTAACATGAACTGCTTATACTACGAGACCGGAAGGTCGCTCACCTCCTCTATACTACCGTACATCGGCAACCTGATTGCATGCTGCGTGTGGCAATTCAACGAAGTCTACTTATCACTCATACGTTTCAATACCCAATAGTTTTACATAAACGGGATTCAAACTTCAGACACAAGTTATCTTTTATCGACTAAACCGTTATTCAAATACCAAAATGGCATTTGACTTTTTGGTTACTTACAACCTAAAGATTCTGTTATTAAAATTAATATAGTTAGAACCTTTTCACTCTATACAAGTATGTAGTAGGATGCCAGGTTTAGTCTTTTCCTATGAAAGTTTTACCAGCCCTGTTTCCTTCAGAGCTGTCGCGTAGAAAAGAGCAGTGGGACATGGCAAGATCAAAGGATCAAGGAACTCTCGACTCGAGGAAATTTGATTGGTGGCAGACACAGACAAGCGCAGCGGGAGAAAGAGTGGAAACTTCGTCGCCCTCAGCTTTCTAGCTCTGATTTAGTCGGTGTCAAGGAACAGGATGAGAGCTGCCGTAATATTGCAACTGGCAGGAGGTCCCGAAAATTGCAATGTTGTGGTTTGTTAGGCGAAAGAGGGAAAAGACTGACGCCAACGATTTCAAAGGATTCGTGTGACATCGACGTCACGGGCCAATTGATTGCGTTATGTGGTTATTTCGGTACACATCCGAGAGAAAAGAAAAACGCAAACAAAATTCTAAGTGCTAACATTCAAGGGCGGTGTTCAGAATTGATGTCATTCTGCATTACTTCATTAGTTGCTCCTCGAGGTTAAGTACTTCGTTCCTCATAAAATATAGGTTGTCGTGGAAAAGCACAAGGAAACGTTTTCATGTACTTCATCGTAATCACCATCACCATCATAGTCGTCGACCTCGTCATTATCATCATCATCATGGTCCACCACTGTGGAGTAACGGTTATCATGCCTGATCGTAAAATGAGCGGGCTCGGGTTCAAATCCTTGTTGAGACAAGACCTGCCTTGTGACCTTATCATGTGACACAAATGAAACCAATGGGTATGGAGAGGGAATATAGGTTTTAGTCTGAACAGCAAACATTCTGATGGGGGCAGATAAAAAAGTTATTTTTTTTCTACTACCATGTTAATAATGTCAAAAGAAGTGCTTATACAAATTTTGGCCACTCGATCACAATTGAAGGGTTCAGAACCACGGTGGGCCAAGCACCATTTACTAAAAACGTAGAAAACAAGGGTTAAAATGAAGTCATTACCATAATTCAATGGAAACATAGCAAGTAATATAAAGTATACACATTGAAACTAAATGATATATAAATCTTCATTAAACTATGGCATTCACTTAACTTTAACCCATGCTTTCTTCGTTTTTAATAAATGGCGCTTGGCCCACTATGGCTCTGAACCCTTCAATTACGAAGCCGTCCAGAAAGTGATTTTCTCTGGGGCAGTTTACGGAAAAAAAGCACAATTGCATGGAAATATTTATTGAAACAGATACAGCAATTGTTGTGATATTTGTCAACATATCTCTCACTGGAATTGAGACTTTTGTCATACCATGGGATCAATTTTTGTACCCCTGTGTCTTAGAAGTCAGCCGCCTGGGATCGGAACCAGCGTTTGACAGCCGTCTGCACTTCTCTTTCGATCCTATGATATGACAAATGTCTCAGTTCCAGTGGAGAATATGTCGAAAGATAGCTCAACAATGTCAACAATGAAATTATATTTTCTTTCTGTTAACGGCCCCTGACGAACGTTTTTTAGGCCCTCGTAATTGCGGTCGAGTAGCCAAAATTTGTATAAGCACTTCTCTTGACATTATTAACCTGGTGAAAGAAAAAAAATTAACTTCTTTATTTGCCCCCATCAGAATGTTCGCTTGTGAGATGAACTTCCGTGTCGGTAAATGCGTATAACATTAACCATCATGAAACAAACTGTCTGTCTGATAGCTCATTCTATCCCCTCTTGCACAGCTCACATGCCAGGTCTTGCCTCCTCATCTGTAACTGTTTGAGGTTTTTTCCGGGGTTTTCCCCTCAACCTATTAAGAGCAAATGCTGAGTAAGTTTCGACGCTGGATCCTGGACTCATTTCTCCGGCATTATCACTTTTGTATCACTCAGACGCTAGATAACCAAGCAGTTGATAAAGCGTCGTAAAATAACCAATTAAAATAAAACATATCAACAATATTAATTCACTCATTCATAGTTTTCTGCTCAAGGGCAGGCTCTTTCACTGCAAACCCAGTATTTTCCAATCTTCTTTACTTTCGCTTTCCTCATATGTAGTTTCCGCGCACGATTCATATATCTTAACGTCTGATATCTTCTTCTGCTTCGAAATGTTTCCCGTTTACCATTCCTTCCAGTACTACCCTCAGTAGGGAGTTTCTTATTAGCCAGAGACCCAGCCGGTTGAATTTTCTCTTTCTGGTCGGTTTGACCATTATACAGTGAAGCTCTTAAGTTCGACAGAAAACAAGTTCGACATTCTATAGTTCGACTGCTTACGTAGGAAAATTAGACACGCCCCTATACGGGCACTAAGAAATGAGTTTGCCATTTGAATGGGAATTGGTTCTGTGTCTTGTAGTGATACTTTTGTTAAAGGAAAACAGAATGTTTTATTGATTAGGACATCCACACTTGACCACTGATTTTAAATTAATGAACTCTTCTTTTTCTATTTGAGAATTTTGCCGTTTGTGAGACGGAACTGTCGAAACCCACTGTGGTACTAGAAGAGCATACACAAGTCTCGGGGCGGGTAGGAAATGTAAGTGCAGTACTGTATTCGTTGATGGATAACCAATAAGAATTTGTATTCATTTCACCTGCCACACCCACTACCCTTATTGGACTGAACTTTCAATTCTGTTCAGTCGAACTTAGGAGAGTCCACTGTAGCCTAATTTCTTCACCCACTCTTTCTAGCACAGCTTTAATTCTTATTTTGTATGCCCATTTCAAACGCTTCATTTTTCTTCATATCCAAATTTCAAAAGCTTCCATTCGTTTCTCTTCACTTTGTCGTAATGTCCATGTTTCTGCCTCATGCAATGCCACGATCCACACAAAGTACTTCACTAATCTCTCCCTTAGTTCTTTTTCCAGAGATCCGCAGAAGATGCTCCTTTTCCTATTAAAAGCTTCCTTTGTCATTGTTATTCTCTTTCTGACTTCCTGGCAGAAGTTCATGTTACTAATCACACTACATCCCAAATATTTCAAGCTGTCCACTTGTTATAATGTTTTATTTCGAATTATTTACTTTTATTGCAGTAATCATGATACTTATACTAGGTACTGAAATCGTGTTTATTGGTGAATTCTTTGTTTCATTCGCTACACACACAAATTCCATAATTTGGGACATCTGGCCTAAATCTACGGGTGACCACTAGGATCCAGAATACAAAGCAGAGGTTAAATTAAAAATACAATATGATTGCGGAGAGAATACGGAACAATGATAAATTTAAAAATAAAGTACAATTTGATTTCGGAGAAACATGAGATGAAAATACATTGAAGAGTAATGAAATGAAGTAAAAAAAAAATACATAGTATTATACAAGTGATTGTCTAAAATGGATAATGAATCTCTCAATATCATTAGACAAATTTTGTTAATGTCCTCATTAGAAAATTTAAGAGAAAGAAGAATGATTTTGGTTAACTTAAATGAAGTTCTCCTAGCGACCAAAAAGAAGTCCTTTCATTTCCCATGTATTAATATTCATTTTGTATCTCTCACTGAAGTGAGGAAAACATGGGTTGTAAATAGACTTCTTTTTATCGTGAACGTTATTGGCTTGTTGATCATCCTTCTCAAAACGGACAGTGGGGTCAAGAATGAGGCTTCTTTGATTCCGGCGATCGATGGCTATAATGGCTGCTCTTCTCGTTGACCTATTCTCAGTTCTGTCGCAAAACATATTTGATTCGTATGCCTATAGTGTCTAATTTAAAAATGTGATACTACCGTGTACATTTTTTTTAGAATGTTTCAACAAATTTGTTGGTGGATGTACTTTGGGTGCAGTACAGATGCGCTTTTTATCTGCGTACAGGCTTAATTTGCTGTCTGGTGGAATTGAATTTCGTTGTTTTTAGAGCTTTGGGGCTAACTGAACAACCTTTCACGTTTATCTTGTCTTCTATATAATGCATTTAAACCAGGAGTTTTTTTGTGCTGTCCAGTAGGCTGCACAATACAGCAGTTTTAGTACAGCTCGTCTGAAATACCCTTCACTTACACTACGCTCCTGTAATGGCGGTGACCACACTACACAACTGTGTATTGCCGGTCTGCTGCTTCACACGGCGTTATAACAACCGGCCTACAAAATTCTAATATCCTATTGTTTATATTCATATACAGAGTCCCAAAGTTTTAGTTGGTAATAATTTCTGTAATATCATGCTACTACGGGCCTATTTAATGGGACTGGGTGTCTGAGAGTTTGGCTGTTGTGTAGGAGTGAAGAAATTTTGCTACTAGTCTTAAACTTTTGAATATATCAATTTATAATTTTTACAGGTATGTTTTGATTGTATCCTTCATCTGACATAATTAGGAACATTAAATCCAGACGTTTGAGATGGGTAGGGCATGTAGCACGTATGGGAGAATTCAGATATGCATATAGAGTGTTAGTTGGGAGGCCGGGGGGAATAAGACCTTTGGGGAGGCCGAGACGTAAATGTGAGGATAATATTAAAATGGATTTGAGGGAGGTGGGATATGATGGTAGGGACTGGATTAATCTTGCTGAGGATAGGGACCGATGACGGGCTTATGTGAGGGCGGCAATGAACCTCCGGGTTCCTTAAAAGCAGTAAGTAAGTAAGTAAGTAAGTAAGTAAGTAAGTAAGTAAGTAAGTAAGTACGTAAGTAAGTACGTAAGTAAGTACGTAAGTAAGTAAGTAAGTAAGATTTTGATTTTTAGATTAACTTTCTGCCTCGTATACTTGATTTTACAAACATTTTAAAACCCGAAAAATATTAATTAAAATTTAAGTTAAAACATAGGTACTTTAGGAAAATTTTTCTCAGAAACCCTTTGCAATACAGGTTTCTAAAAATTCAAGCATATTTCCAATACAGGTAACTATATTTGCTGCCATTTTCATCACGTTATGAATATTCGTTCAATAGGAAAAAGTTAATTTTCACCCGAAAAATTTATTAACAATTTTTATACTTTTTCATATTTTTCTGCCTATAAAATCCATAATCATTTTAATGACTGTGGGAAGGTGGCCATGTTTCTTCACGACACTACGAAATAAGAGTGTGTAAAATTTAAGACTCAACCCCAGTAGTTTCTGAGAAAAATGTTCCAATGTTTTTAAATTAAATTTAATATTTAATTAATATTTTTCAGGTTTAAAATTTTTTATCAAGTCAAATATAGGCTATAAGGTAGAAATATAATTTTAAAACCAAAATATACCTGCAAATATAGTGTGTGTAAATTGATAGATTCAAATGTAGAAGAGTAATAGCAAAATTTCTTTACTTATCTCACTTATACAGGGACATCATTTTGTTTTTACTAACATTTTCAATATCAACCAGACTATACCTTTGGATTAATGATTGAGAACCGGAAACACTGTTTGCTACCCCCTTCCACGACCGAAGTTTGACGACACTAGTGTAAAATACAATACAAATAACTTCATCACGTAGGCTATAGGAGGGAAGAAAAGTAGTGCATCCATTTGCGTCAACTAGGAAATGTTACGATTTCGAGTTTGATCATTTTCGTCGGGTTTTTATTTAATCAAAATACAGTACAGTATTAACAGTAGGCCCCAAGTGTTTTTACTCACTAATGAACTATCCAATCGGACGTATTTATTATGCAATATATGCTATAATGTCTACAGCACATTAGCATACAATATTTACAGTGCATTTAAATTTAAAAAATATGGATATTTAAACAAATTATTGAAAATGGTGGTCATTCATTTCGATACAGGCTTCAGTTCTTTTGTGCATATTATCAAAAACGTTTTCAAGCATCTCTTCTGAAATTGAATGCATGGTTTCTTGAATGTAATTATTTAATTCTTCTATTGTTGTAGGAAGTTCAGCAAACACAACTGTTTCACAGTAACCCAAAAGAAATAATGCAAAGCACTCAAATCAGGCGACATGGGGGAGCCATAATCCTAGGCCTGTTGAAATAATTTTGTACCTACTCTATAACAGTGTACGTTACGTATTGCCAATTCAATCTTCACTTCTGCCCGATCCGCATAGATAAATTTACTCAGATATGCTATCTACTGTCCGTCCATGTGGTTATGTAGGAGGATCTTAGAAAAGGAGGAAATCACGTGACAATTACTTAACTATGTCTTTTTATTTAAATTATTTTAAATAGTTGTATAATATTACGTAGAAGTCCAATTCCTAACAGCAAATGTTTTCAGAAAAGAGCTAAGACAGCCCAGCCACTAGCCTTTACAGAGGGGCCAGCAGAAACGGGTGGGGGAAACCGGGATGCGACAGAGTGGGAGTGAAGTACATTCAAAACCCAGGTACAATAAAAATTGAAGTAAAAATAAAATGATGTCCCTGTACAAAATGGCCATACGCTCAGACTACCTAGTCCCCTCTCAGCAGCGTTAACTTCTTCTGCGTGAAGAAATCGAACAACCGAACGGACCTCATAACTGGGGACGAGTAATTAATTAATTTGCTAACATTCCTACATATTATTTTCAGAATACAAGACCTCACATGTTTCGAACGTTATGTCCTCTTTATCTACACATGAAGCTGTATATCTACTTCCGTTCATTACTTCATCAATTTGTACTAGACATCGACTTGACGTCCTGTAAATGCAGTCTTCATGTTACTTCTATTAAATATATTTTAACCACATGAATTTGTTCTTATTGTTACCTTTTATACAGTTTTATTTTATACTTTTTATATTTGATCTATTAATCATATTTTAACAATTTTATTCCTTTTTATACCATTTTTATAGACTAGTCATACTAGTCGAGCAATATGTAATGAGGTGGGCGAGACCTCATTCATATTCGATACATAATTTTATTCCTGTACACATAGATTTTATTACTATTAATTTAATTTTTATCTATTTACCAGTGATTCCATATGCATCGTTACAATTGATCAAATTATCCAATTCTACTTCGGATTTAAGATCTGTTTGTTTACATTATAACATAAGTTGTTTGTAGTGTCTACGAGAGATCTGATGATGGTTCTTTGAACCGAAAACGTTCATCCAACATGTACAAAATTGTATATTTGTTTTTATGACTATGTGATTTGATAACTTTGACGGCTTTAACAATAAAACTTTGATAATATTGAAAGAAAGTGGAGAACAGCCACGTCTAGTCTTGTTAGTCAGGCAACAAATTTACAGTACTTTTTATTTAATTTACACGAAAACCACCGTCCATGCTATTGAAATACGATAAAGGAACAAATATTCTTTATTGCATTCTCTATTGGTATTGACAGAACTCAAGACCCTATGAATAGTAATTATCCACAACGAGGACGTTGAAGTTTTCGGAAAAAAAACACTGTTTATTTCGAAAACTATAAACTTCTCACGGATATGGTATTAGACTTTTTTGTTATACCCAATATGACCAAATCGCTCTGCAACACTGCAGGGTTATTTCACTTTCACCCTGTATATTTTCTTCTCTTTTGCATGAATGCCACAATCTAGTTGATGCATCGTTTGTTTGGCAATCTATTGATGCTGTTTATCCAATTATTTTTATTTGTTGAATTTTGACGTTCAATTCTTATTATATCTAGTCTGTCTCCTATATCGTCGCTTCATATTTCCTGCACAAGGCGTGAGCCAATTATGGATTGGTAAGACGTAGCATCCGTGGAGTGAGAGCGTTTTTGACGATCAGGGCCACACAGTATAAGTTTATTCCAAGAAATAAATAGGAATACATTTTATATAATATAAGCCATTACTCACATAAAATAATAAACGTGTTTACGCCAACGATACATTTATATGCAGTATATGCGGATTCGGACTGTTTAGTTTCCAGGGACACTAAACTTGGTTACACCACACACAATACGATTATTTAGTCCTGACAGTCGCCCGCAATGTGCGCCTGGGTCAGGCGAGTCCATTTAGTTACGCCAAGGGGTGTTTGGGTTAGTCGCTTGCCTTCAGAGCGATCGGATGTCATGCGTGCAGTATAGCGGCACGTTTCCAGTACAGTTAAGCTGTACTGTATTTATTTACTGCCCGCTCGCCCTTATCTCTACTCCGGAGCTCTCCCCACTACTCCTATTACTTCCCCCCTTTCGCGTCGTCGAGCTGTCAGGACTAAATAATCGGTCTGTACCTTAAAAGTCAAGTTTTGCAAAATCTGAAGTCAAGTTTTTTTCTTCCTTCACAAATACACATGCACTTTAAGTGTTTTATGTCGTGTTTATACTTTGTTTCACAATGTCTGGTAGATGACGTAAACATTGTCGGCAGAGGAGGAGAGAAGTATAATTGCTATTCAACCAATGGCAGAAGTCTCCTTCAACGTCTGTCTTGAATTGGACGGTCTGAAGCGTTCTAGCCCAGCCTAACTTCAAGACAAGCGTGGAATGAGATCTCTGACATTGATTAAATAGATATTTATTATCCTTCTCTCCTCCTCTGCCGGCAATGTTTACATCTCTTGTCAGACATTAGAATATGGAACGAAGTATAGTTACATGAGAAACAGCATTTTGCATTTTTTAAATTAAAAAAAATTCACTACATATTTATTCATTCGTTTCATTTTATTCATTCATTCGTTCATAACTTTATTCGTTCGTTCAATTTCATTCCTTCATTTATTTTAAGTCCTTCCTTTCCATTCAATCGTTCGTTCTTTCATTCATTCATTCATTCATTCATTCATTCATTCATTCATTCATTTTTATTCATTCCTTCATTTTCATTCATTCCTTCATTAATTGATTGATTGATTCATTCATTTTCATTCATTCCTTCATTTTGATTTATTCATTTATTCATCCATCCATTCATTCATATGAATTACAACATTGCTATTTTCTCATAGACTTCATTTGTTAGACAGAAGAACTGAATGTGACATGAGACAAATAACTGAGTCTTATGATTACAAGAAATCATAGCAGTTACAATGTTCGATGAACTTATAGAAAGTTGAATTTCCTACTTGATCTTATAGGCACCAGCTTAAAGTATAAAGATTGTACAGAACATATTTATATTTTATGCTTAAGTATATTGGTATCAAAATATTATTATTGAATGGTAATCTCATACTAATTCTGTAATATGTTTAAGAGGTTTTAATTATATTAACGTATAAGTATTCGATACGATTTTATTCTAATGGAATATGAAATCCGTTGGATTCGTGAGACTTCTTTATTCTTGGTATGTAATTAAATTAACAGGTGGTTATATCTTGAGCGTACCACTGTCTCTCACATACACTGTAGATTAAAATAATTAAAACGTTCTCATTAGTGGCCAATATACATGATCATGAAATTAGAAATAGTGAACAAATTAATATTTCATATTGTAGATTACACAAGAGCAACAAAAACGTTTTAATTATGGGGATGAAATTATATAATAAACTCCCAAGTCAATATTATAAATTAGCAATCAATAGCTTCAAAACTAGATTTTACAATTGGTTATTAAATAATCCTTTTTATTCTGTTGCTGAGTTTTTCAACACAAAATTTGTATGAAATTGTATTTTATTAAATAAGTTTAATTGCAATTTAGTTAGTTTTCTTTAATTTAAAAGTTTCAAATTATTTCATATTTTCAATGTATTATTTAAATTTTACTGTTTCTTTTATTAGTGTTTTTTTAATTGTATTTATATGTTTTTCAATGTATTCTGACGAAGCCTAAAACTGTATGTCTAATGGCCAAATAAATTGAATTGAATTGAATTAATACTGTCTTTCTCTAACACTGACCACATTAATTTATGATTTGCACTTTTACAGTTGATAAAAGTGTATAATTACATAGCTATTAAATAAACTAAATTAAATCCGTGATGTGACAGCTCATGTAGAGCCAAGACCGAATAGCCGGCTGCTGACTTCACGTCCACATGACTTAGCAGAGGTGAACGATCATCCAACCATAACGGAGGTATCGTGTGATTAGCACGATGATCCCCCAACCGTTATAGCTGGTTTCCGTAACCTGATTTCGTTGCCTATCGTAGCTCCACAAATTCTTCATGATGCTGAGTGGGCACAGATCCATACATGGCCAACATTTTGCTTGCAATAAACACAAATGTAGACCTATTCTGCTTGCGAATTTTTCGCTTCCGTAACAAAGCAATACTGACTCCTGTAAAAGAAATCATTTTTAATCTTCACATAAAGATATATAATAGACTCTTCCATTTTTCAAATGATGAATACTCATTTACTCTTATATAAATTCACTCGTTTAGCTTGCACTTGTACGGCCCACTGTTACCATATTTGCATATCACGTCATCGTATCATTTTATACACATTTAATCAGGAAACTGTCGTCTTTCAGCTGACGTAATAACGAAAGCGATGGTGTTGCCACTATTATCAATTTTAGGAACTTAATCTTATACAAAAGTGTTGCATATTTTCCAGTTTACAAGTTAGATGATAGATATAGACGTTTCACGTCAAAATAACGCAAGATTATAATCATTAAAATTGAAAATTTATAATAGCAATCTTCGTTACATTAATTTAATGACAATTAAATTACATTGAACTTTTACGAAAAGCTGAAAAACCTGACAAATAAAGTCATACATACATGACATATATAATATTCTCCTGAAACAGTATAATATATTTAAAATGAATTTATATTCAATTAAACCAAATCTTCGAAATAGTATAAATATGATATAGGCCTATGCTAAATTCTGCACTTACAGCTTTTAAGGAACCCAGAAGTTCATTGCTGCCCTCACATCAGCCCGCCATTGGTCCCTATCCCGAGTAAGATTAATCCAGCCTCTATCATCATATCCCACCTCCCTAAAATCCATTTTAATATTATCCTTAATTGTCCTCCCATCTACGTCTCGGCCTCTCAATTAACACTCTATATGCATTTCTGGATTCTCCCGTACGTGCTAAATACCCTGTCCATCTCAAACGTTTAGATTTAATGTTCCTAATTATGTCAGGTGAAGAATACAGTGCGTGCAGTTCTGCGTTGTGTAACTACTCCATTCTCCTGTAACTTCATTCCTCTGAGTCCCAAATATTTTCTTAAGTACAGTCAACTCTGGATATAGTGAACTCGGTTATAGTGAACATTCGGCTATAATGAACCTAAATCGTTGGTCCCGACCCGCAAATATTTAAAAGTACATCCATATTTCCTTTTATAGTGAACCCTCGCTTCGATTATAGTGAACCTAAAACTAGAACTTTCTCAAGAAAATGTAATTATGAAATGGCCAAAATGGTAATTTAGGAAACCCTTTCTCCTATAAACTTCGAAGAACATATTCAGAACAAAATCTCAAACCTTCTACTCCTTAAGTGCATTGAAAGACAAAAGATTCGTTCAGCTTCCTGGACAGAGAATAATGTATATAGTGAGGGATAAAGGAAGGATTAGTTCTGATCCCTTTAAAAGAGGTTAGAAGAATAGGAAGAGAAATGTTTTCTTTTGAAAAAAGGGAGTAGAGTGATGACCAATGGGTAAATACAAGCAATAATAATGGTCCTCAACCCTTCCTCCCGCATCTTTGTAAAAGTGAACCCGGGGAAATTCCAAGGCCGAATACACAGTAGGCATACCTCTAGTGGGAAGAGGTGCGAAATCGGTCAGTGCCTACTGCCTAAATGACCAAATTAGATTCAAGTTTCGAACTGTGAACATCAGGATGTCGAAGCGTAAAGTGTTTAAGTTGGAAGATACAGCGAACATTAATACTGATATTCAACGTGGTCTGACCAAACGGGCATTAATACTGTATGTACAGCAACATCAGTAGTATAAACACAGACATTTTGGTTCAGTGAACCTCGGATATAGTGAACGAAATATGCTGCTCCGCAGAGGTTCATTATAAGCAAAGTTGACTGTGCTTAATTCTCAAACACCTTTAATAAATTCTGCAATTGCACTTCTACATTTTATTATAAGATTTTTAGAACATGCCAATTTACTAAAATGGAATATCGTTTTATTTCATCATCGGTTTTTACTTGCGTAGAGTGCCGGTATAAATATTAATTATAGTACAGCATGCGCAAAAACAAACAGTACTGAAATTATCGGTCTTCTGCTGTTCACGTTTCCCTAGCAACGTAGTATTTATTTATTGTATACAATAATTTGATATACTGTATTATGAATTCAGTTTTGTGTTGATTTCTGCAATTATGATTCTCCAACAGAGGAGAAGGTGTTCATTGTCGAGCATTATTTCCGATCATACGGAGTACTTAAATTACAAACTTACACCACAGTCTACTATATACAGTCGCAAAGCTCAATATGTACTAAAAATGCAAACATGGGTAGTTGCCCACCACTAGGATCGCTACTATCGCCTCATCATTGCAGATCTCTCTCTTAGTAGATGACAAAATATGTTACACTTTCGTTGTGTTCTTTTGGAAAAATTAACACCTTCCTTCCATTATTGAAATATTAAATGCATAAAGTTAATTTATTATTTTAATGAAGTATATTAAATTCCACCATAAACTCGAAGATATCTGCAAGAAATAGGTTAATATTATTTTTGTTTGTGCAAAACGAACTGAAATTTATTATAATCGCTTCACTCATTCAAGATTATAGCGATAATTAACTATGAAACCAATAAATATTAATTTGCATTTCCCTTTACAACAATAATAATGGAAATATGAATCAATGGAGTAACTTACGTGTACCGGTACTTGTAGTGTAGGCTTACGTAGTTACAAAGTGGGATGAGGTTAAGCAATAATAATCACACCAGAATTGGAAATAAAACGTGATCAATAAATTTTATTGTAACATACTCTTTTTCTACGTCTCTAGTAAAGCAACAAATAAAAATAACAACAAAATTAACAGCTATAATTAAAAAACATATCCTTTGAAAAAAAAAGTTGGCCTAAGCAATAATAATCCCACCAGAATTGAAAATAAAACGTGATCAATAAATTTCGTTAAAACAAACTTAATTTTTCTACGTCTCTAGTAAAATATTATTATTCCAATTATTGTATTTTAGCCATTAACATTTTCATTTCAACCAATAACGAACATTTCACAAGCATCAATGTGAAATACGCAACGAGCTAGCACTCGATGGAAATACGACACAGTCCAAAGTCGACCGTGGACAGTCTATTGTTTCTAGTTGCTAACCGCTTGGAGCGCTTTATCACGAGATTTGCAAACAATCGCCCCAAGCTTCGCGACTGTATATAGTAGACTGTGCTTACACTGAAAATCAAGTCATTATAACATACAAGGCGACATAAAACTGATCCCGAACGACGGAACATCTCGACGATAGCTAACATTGTTGTGTTATTTGGTGCCGCATTGTTAAATCGCTCCTCTTTAACGTGGCGTAAGCTCGGCCCATTCTGACGCCCCACTCCGTATGACCGGAAATAATGCTCGACAATAAACACCTTCTCCCCTGTTGTGAGAACTATTTTAGCAAATCTTCACTATATTATGTATCGACAATACAGCAATGAGTTCAGATAAACAAATTTCACCATGGACACGATATGTAGATGCGTAGTAGATAGATGGATGGATTTATTGAGCAATATTGTACATATAGATGTACTATATTATCATAATTTTCTCTTAAATCCAATGCACGGGTCTTCTGACCGTACGTGCTGTGTAAAACAAGTCCTACTTTGTAGGTTTCACCCCCCCCCCCAACCTATGATTAGATCCAACCACTCTCCAAAAGAACACACAGATTAAAATGAAAATAGCACAAACAAATCACAGTGTATAATATATCCTAACATGAAACAAATATAAAAGTGTATAACTGAGTAGATGCCATTATCCCTTCGTCAGTTCGCATCACAAACTTCAACAGCTGAAGTTGTAATCTGTCTCGCCTTCAAGAGGAACAATCCAGTGTTTTGTTCGTATTCTCTATTCCCCATGAGGTCAAGACATGCAAGCGAATTCCTATTCTGACTTAGCATCGAAGGTGGTAGGTATTTTCTCCGGATATGTTCCAATTCGACACACTGCAATAAAATATTTGTATAGGAGTCCTTTTGTCCGCACAGTGGACAAAGGCGTTCCTCTTCTTCGTTGACAAGCAGTATCAATGCAAGAATTTCAGTGCTGTTTATCTTGGCGCATACCATATTTCGACATGGTTTAATAAGTCAATACTGTGACTAGACACTTATTTAATTACTTATTATACTTACTTACTGGCTTTTAAGGAACCCGGAGGTTCATTGTCCCCTCACGTAAGCCCGCCAATGGTCTCTATCCTGAGCAAGATTAATCCAATCTCTATCATCATATCCCACCTCCCTCAAATCCACGACTCGGCTTCTCCAAAGGTCTTTTTCCCCTGCGGCCTCCCAACTAACACTCTATATGCATTTCTGGATTTGGCCATACGTGCTACATGCCCTGCCCATCTTAAACATCTGGATTTAATGTTCCTAATTACGTCAAGTGAAGAATACAATGCCTGCAGTTCTGTGTTGTGTAACTTTCTCCATTCTCCTGTAACTTCATCCCTCTTAGCCCCAAATATTTTCCTAAGCACTTTATTCGTGACTAGACACAAGGAAAAATATTAAACGCCACTGAAATTCTAACAATAAAAAGATAAGTATCACAAAATTAACACATACATCGTAATTCTATGTTCACACATTTCAAACCAACTCAGTTCTTTTCTAATCCTGCGAATCATATTACTGTTAGTTAATAGTTTACCGTGTGAACTAGTATTCAAAAGACATACTAATTTTAAATGATCTTAGATGCATCCAAATAAAAAGATGAAATTTAGTTTTATGAATTGCACACAGAAGGTATTCTATGTACAGTTGGAACCACCGCTTTTGGCGTATAACCTTGATGGCAGAGTCCCGTCGACGAGCTACTGTTGTCTTATATGAGGCATGCCCAGCCGGTGCAATTCTAGCCTTCAGTCAAGGCGTGACAGTGATGTAGAATATTTTTGATGCGTGCGTCTCCATAGTATTCTAAGATTCCACGTCACTGTTGAACCTCGTTTGAAGGTTAGATTTGCCACGGCTGGACATGCATGTCATATTATGAATGAGTTGCGATGAAGAATGTAGTACCGTTGACTTGCACGTAGATAGTATCAGTCTGAGGAGGTTTCATAACTTTGAATAGGACAGAGTGACTTTAAATGCAGACTTCGCCTGAAAGGAGTGTTGCGCAAGCTGGAACCAAAGAGTAAATAATGATATTTATACAGGAATTTCGTCCTACGGACATCAAAAATCATCCTTAGGCACCGGTACTGGTAAACACAATAAGTGTTGCGTTGCTGTCGCATTTGCATCCCTCCTCCGTGAATAAAAAGAAAAGGGATTAACAAATCAAACACTGCGACACTCCTTGTTTTAAATTTTATTAAAGCCTTCTTGTTTCTTACGTTCCGTGTTTCGAATTCATATACGAGTGCTGAGATCGCGTGTCTAGAAAAATGTTTGTTAGATTATTACGAACACACCCCCATACAGCAGGCTGCGTGAAAGACGACTGCGTGTGAGAAGATGGATCTTAATGGGAACGCCAATCAAGGTACGGAGCGTTCCTTTGGTTAATATTCAGCAACATTTATCGCGCTGCATTTATGACTAACGCAAGTCACATAGCGTAGATAACAATCGATTGTATTAACTAGCCTGAAAACACAATTTAAATATTCATAATAAGCCTCCTACGTCTTATATTTTTAGAATTGTATCAATACTGGAGTTTTTAAAAATATTACCGAACACTAAACTGTTCTGCTTTTGATTAATTCATATTTTAATGTACAGAGTGTCCGACTCAAACCGTTAATAAATTGTTTTAGGCATCACGCACAACACGACTAGGAGTAGACACACAATACTTTTCGTAGTTGAAATATTTTAACTTCTAGCGCTGATATTTTAGTTTAAGAAACGACTGAAAACAGCTAAAATAATAAACAGACATAGGTTCGGTGGACTGATTGATGTACAGGGACATCATTTTCTTTTTACTAGCATTTTTAATATTAACCTGTCTATATCTTTAGAGAATCGGAAACACAGTTTGCTATTCACTTCCACGGCTGTAGTTCGATGATACTGGCGTAAAACAGAAACAAATCACTGTACTAGATATAATAATAATAATAATAATAATAATAATAATAATAATAATAATAATAATAATAATAATAATAATGATTTATTTTAGCTGGCAGAGTTAAGGCCGTAAGGCCTTCTCTTCCACTCAACCAGCAAAAAGTGTATATACATATGCATGAACTTACAAAGAATCCAACAATTTGATTTAGATGAGAGTTACATGTATACAAAAGTTATTTACAAATTAAACAACAAAATACTATGAACTATTAATTAAACACTGAAATAAACTGTGTAGCAGAATTAAACTAAAATACATAGAATGTTAATATATTTCAAATAATATTAGGTAATAGAAAGAGGTTATTACGAGACAATTAAAATACAGCACAATCAGGATGATGTCTAAAGAAAAAAGTAACAATGTAGTCAGTGATAGTTTAAATCAGTATGATTGGAGTGAAATGCTAATAAGGTTATCTTTTAAGCTGTTCTTAAAGGTGTTTATTGTCTTGCAGCCCCTAATACTTTGTGACAAGGAATTCCATTGACGCGAGGTGGATATTGTAAAAGATGATGAATAACAAGATGTTCTATGAAGAGGTATACTTAGCGTGCCACAGATAAGTGATCTGGTATTTACGTCGTGGTTAGAGTATAGATAAGAGAAACGAGACGAAAGGTAATTTGGTGTTGAAGTGTGCAGAATTCGAAAGAGTAGAGACAAAGAGTGTAAAGTTCTACGTTCTTTAAGTCGGAGCCACGAGAGACTTGCGAAGGATGGTGATATGTGATCATACCGTCGGATGTTGCACACGTATCTGACGCACATATTCTGAGCTCGCTGTAACTTGACTGACAATTCAGAACTTAGGTCACTTAACAAAACGTCACAATAATCGAAGTGCGGCGTTACTAGGGTTTGCACTAGGGTTAGTTTTAGTTGCTGGGGCAAGAAGTTTCTCAAGCGACTCAAACAGTGAATGGAGGAACAGATTTTTTTTATCGTTTCTTTAACTTGAAAATTCCAACTTAGATTATTATCAAAAAAGAAGCCAAGATTTTTTACGACAGATGAATAAGGGATTAGCGTGTTGTTAAGGGTAACAACTGAAAGATTACTGTTATTAAGGGAGTTAACTAAACGCTTATGTCCAATAATTATGGCTTGAGTCTTACTTGGATTAAGTGCGAGTCCGAAATTGGCCGCCCAAGTGGAGACAGTGGCTAGGTCACAATTTAACTTGTCAATCGATTCATTGATCGTATTGGGTCTGGAATGTATGTAAAGTTGTAGGTCGTCGGCATAGAGGTGATATCGGCAATACTGTAAGTTCTTTGATACGTCATTAATGTAGATAGAGAAAAGTAGTGGTCCTAATACGGAGCCCTGCGGCACTCCCGCCTTTGTGCATCTCCATTGGGAGAATTGATTATCAAGTGAAACACACTGTTGGCGGTCACGTAGGTAGGAGTCCATCCAGCTCAAGGTATTGTCTGACAGGTGCAAAGCCTTCATCTTTGCAAGAAGCAAGTCGATATCAACAGAACCAAAGGCATTGCTGAAATCGAGAAGAGTTAGTACCGTTACTTCACCCCTATCCATAGCTTCACGGATGTCCTCAGTCACTTTAAGTAGGGCTGTAGAAGTGCTGTGTCCATATCTAAAACCCGATTGATAGTCATCAAGGAGTTTGTGTTCGTCGAGATAGTTCATAAGTTGTCCATGTACAATATGTTCTAATGCTTTTGAAAGAGTGGGAAGAATTGATATCGGTCTGTATTGGTTTACTGTAGAAGGTGTGTTAGATTTAGGTAAAGGTTTCACTAATGCCATTTTCCAGAGAGAGGGGTAGGACCCAGTCATAATAGATGCATTGAATATATGTGTGACGGTCGGCAGGATCACATCTATTATTTTATACAGGAGAGTGATATTTATATTGTCTATACCTTGGGCTTTAGATTTCATACGTCGCAGCGTCTTCATTACGTCAGTCGGGTTAATGTATTTAAAGAAGAATTTATCCCACACAGGTTGGGGGTAAGATCTGAGAAATTCAAGAGTCTCTTGCTTATGTAATGGTTCAGGTGGAGCAGTGACAAAATGTTCATTTAGACTATTGAGTGACAAGTTGATGTTATCTACCCGAGGCTTTGCTTTTGTTAGACCCAGTTTATTAAGGTTACGCCACAATTCTTTCGCACTGACCGAAGGTAGAATAAGGGAATGTGCATGGCGTAATTTAGCATTTCTTACTGCTTGATTACATTTATTTCTTAAAACTTTGTAAGTATTAAAATCTAATTCGTCCTTGCTCCGTCTGTATTTACGATAAGCAGTGTCTCTGTCTGTCATGAGTAATTTTATGGCATCGCACATCCAAGGCGCAGGGTGTCTACCAACTCGTCTGGTTTTCAAGGGTGCGTGTTTATCGTATAACTGAATTACTAGGTCGTTAAATTTTTCGATTTTGTCGTCAATGTCTGGTAAGTTCCACACTTCAGTCCAAGGCAGGCTAAGTGCGTCATTGATTAATTCATCATGCTCAATATGCTTTAAGTCCCGGTATGATGTGATGTGAGGTTTATATTTTGGACAATACAAGGAATATTCTAAAAAGATTATGTCGTGTGCTGAGATACCCGGCGCTGGTAGTTGTCCATTCGTTAATACTAGCTGAGGATTAGTCGTGGCAATAATGTCAAGAAGTGTCTCCGATTCCTGGGTGTGGTGGGTAGCTGCGGAAGGAAGGATGGATATATTGTAAGACTCAAACATGTTCTTAAGTTGAACTGTAGCGTAATTACTTGAATTTAATAAGTTTGTATTGAAATCGCCTAAAATAACAGTATGGTCATAGTGAGGCACAAGATTAAGCAAAGGTGTTTCAAGGTCATTTAAGAATCCTGATTTAGGGGGTTTGTATACAACTCCAAGGAGGCACTTTTTGTTGCTTGCACCGACTTCGATGAATAGATATTCAGGATGTTCTAAGACTTCATTCGAAGACTGGTAGACAATTTTAAACGGTAAGTCCGATCGCACATACATCGCAACACCACCTCCGCGTTTACCGATTCGGTCATTTCTACAGAGGGTGTAATTATCTAAACTTACAAGAGAAGATGATAGGGAAGGCTTCAACCACGTTTCAGAGATAAGAATAGCGTGAAGAGACAAAGGAGAGAAAATAGATTGAACTTCATTGAAATGACAGAGAAGGCTTTGAGAATTTATGTGGGCTACTTTTAAAGTGTTAGGATGCGAGCTGAAAGACGATTTTAACAGGGCACTGGTCGAAGGAACAGGTAGTGGGTTAGGGGTGGCTGGGGTGGGTGGGGGTGAGGCTGTGGAAGGGAATTCAGAAAAGTGAAAGTCGTTTGTGTGAGGGGCTGCAGACAGCAAGTCATTCACCTCGATGCAGTCGATACTGACAACTTACAGAAACTAAATTAGTATAAACTAATAGTAATGCAATAATGACAGAGATTAATAATAATATTGATATGATAACAGTAATAGTGAATATTGGAAGCCTACCACTAAAAATTGAATTACTAACTAAGAAAATGTGGTAGTGTATGATATTATGACCTAGTGCTTGCATATTAACTACGGCAGATCAGAAGCTTTTACGATTTTGTGTTTTACATTCCCAATTTTAACAAAAATAATGCCGTCTGTGGTCCAGACATTAGTCAGTCCATATCTCGTGATGCAGTCTTTCAATAGTGCATGCCGGGATTGCGTTAAGTCCTCTCTCAACGTTACACCTGAGTTTTTTAACAATTTTTTATTAGTAAACACTTCTCTTCTTTTTCGGTAACTTACGAATTTTACGATCACCGGCCGAGGTCGGTCTCCTTGCCTCCCAACCCGGTGACTCCTATCGATGTCGCTCACCACCAGGTTGACCCCGACTTTTGCCGCGACTTCGATGGCGATCTGGTCTGTGTCCTCGTTGTTGTTTTCCGGGATCCCAAATATACGGAGACTCTGCCGGCGCTGATATTGTTCAAGAGCGTCCTGTTTGTCTTCAAGCTTCCTTTCTAGGCTAGCGATTCTCTCATCTTTCTCACGAAGGGATGCCTCCAGCTTTTCGATCACCTCCGTGTTGCGCGCGAGAGCAGACTTCAGCTCCGACACTATAGAGTCCTTGATGAGGTTGGCAAGACCCGCCAATATGGTGGGATCGCGCCAAGACTCCTCGAACACACGCTTCACACAATCTTCAATGCTTTCCTCCTGTTGCCTGTTTTTTCCACGAACCATGATAGCAGAAATTATCAAACAACACTGGTAGAACAAAGAATACAAAAAATAATAGACGAAATGCGGGTACACCTCCAGAAAAAATATGCGAATGCACGAGCTCAAACTAGCGTTGCTACTCACTGTCCGCCATGACACTATACCCCACTATAGGAGGGAAGAAAAGTAGTTCATCCATTTACGTAAACTAGGAAATATTGCAATTTTGAGTTTGATAATATTCATTAGGTTTTTGTTTAATCAAAATACAGTACGGTATTAACACTTAGTGTTTTTACTCACGAATTGAGCTATCCATTCGGACGTATTAATTATGCAGTGTATATTGTATATTGTACTGTTACTGTAAAAGAGTACCTTACGTACTGTAAATTCAATCTTCACTTCTGCCTGATCCAAAAAGATAAAATTACTCAGAAATGCTATCTACTGTCCGTTCAAGTGGTTTTGTCGCAGGGTCGTAGAAAGGGGGGGGGCGATCACGTGAAAGTTAATTACTTAACGAGGCCCTTTTATTTAAGTTATTTTAAACAGTTGTAGAATATTACGTAGACATCCAATTCCTAACAGAAATTAATGTTTTCAGAAAAGAGCTAAGATAGCCCAGTTACTAGACTTAACAGAGGGGCGAACAGAAGCAGGTGGGGGAAACCGGGATGCGACGTAGGCAAACAGACGACAGTACCTGTACGAAAATATGATTCAATATTGAAAGCTCTTTCGTCACTGGAAAACGCGAACATATTTCTGGAACGTACTATACTCACTAACGCAGTACTGCTTACCCGCCCTCGGCTCTGTGTCGTGAACGGTTGGAAGTTTACTAGTAGAAGGGGTGGGAGTGCAGTACATTAAAAAACACAGGTACAATAAAAATTGAAGTAAAAATAAAATGATGTCCCTGTATTAATTCATACGTTGCGTCTGAGTAAAGAAATAAACATTTATAATATGCGGATCTCTCGAGGATAGTTCATGGCTCTTGGCTAGAGCTATGTGATTGTATGAATGTTTCGAATGCTGATAGAGTACGATACTCGGTTTTTCCTTTCGTACTTTTTAATTTCGAACTTCGATTCCAGATGATTCTATAATATTTTAATTAATGCTACTTTAAAATGGAAATACGCAATCCATCCCACGATCATATGAACCAGATTGTTTCACATCAGTAGCTATAAAAGGTCGAATTCAACGGTCGGTAACCATTCACGGTTCGAATCTCTGAAGCTCGTAACAACAAAAGTGAAAGATAGGGAGAGAAGAGTTATTAAATATAAGATGTTCCTACAAGTAAACTACGTCGACATCGTCCAATCCCATGTGGGTTGTTATAGATATCGTATGTCTTAGACCATACGGTTTGTCACAGTTTGATTCCAACTTTTTTCTTGGTCTACCGAGATTCTGACGTTCTCATGGTAGTGTCAGTAGGCGTGACATATTCAAAATAATATGTTGAAATAGATTAATATATTGTGTTAAAATTCTGCTCTGTCTGTCCTTTCAAGATATGTTGCTTATTCAGAATGAAAAAAAAAACAAATTAATTTCAAGGATTGTATATTATTTATTTTGCTAATAATTGTAACATAAAATATAATATAAACAGAAAAACTTTAGCTCGCCTTGAAAGAGCAGAACTTGTGCTCAGGGGCGGATTCCTGAATTGAAATTAAGAAGTACATAATACAATTTGTCTTATGTCTACTACGCAATTTAAATTTACGATTTTCCAATTTTTATAAAATCCATACATAACTTTTTAAATTTAATACTAGAACTATTAGAATTGACAAGATTAGGATATTTAAATGTAAATTTGTTACATATTCTTGAGCATGAATTACTACTATGATTAAATACTGTAGCAGTGTTGCATTTTGGTTCAAACAATCTTAAAGAATTCATACCTTTTGTTTCATAACTATGAGAATACAATTCAAAATTATTTCGATTTTTATGTATGAATTTTATTAATAGAATATAATAAATTTGTCTTATTTTAAGAACATTAAAGTCTAAAAACAATTTTTGAGATGGAAAATCAATACGTTTATGAAGACATATTTTAATTATTTTCTTCTGTAATAAATAAAGTGGATTAAAATTAGATTTAAATGAGCTACCCCATCCTATAATTCCATACATAATTACCAATTGCAATAAAGTTAAGTATATTGTGCGTAATAAACTTACTGACAAGTAATTCCTCAATAAAACAAAATAATATATTATTTTACGTAATTTATTAGTAAGGTAATTAATGTGTTGGTTCCATTTTAAATTATATAACTTGCATATTAAGAAACGATATTATAGGAATTATAAGAAGAGCAAATGACTCGATAAAACATTAACCAAGACTGGAATAAACTTGGAGAAGAGAAAGAAAAATAATTAACGTAACAGATTGACAGGTGTGTTTAACATGAAATTATCATACGAAGATTAAAATTCGTAACATTCACGTGATGATGTCAGTGAACGTTATACTCACTCCGCCTACGAAACCATTAAATACCTCCCACATGTCTCGTCTGTTATTTGGGCTGCCTAAGCAAACATGAACGGCTTAAGTCAGACACCTCGTACTGTACATAGTACAATACAATCTGTTATACTGCTACACTGATTTCATATCTGTTTAAGTTCCTATTCTACGATCATTACTGCAGTGATTTTAGTTACAGTAGCATACTAACAGACTTTACAAGAACATCAGATGATAGCTACGATGTCGCATGAAGTCATAGCGAAGCTTGTATGTGTAAAAACAAAACTGACGCAAAATTAAGTAAATAATTTAGTAGAATGACGTAGTTTGCATCTTATTTTCATCTTTCCCACCATCTCTCTCTGTCTTCTATAACTTCGATCTGTACATTAAATCATCATCATCATCATCATCATCATCATCATCATCATCATCATCATCATCATCAAAACACGTATTAGACCATGTGGTCTGTTAAGTCTCACATCAGTCCATCTCTTAGCCGGACGAGTAACGGATCTTCTTCTACGAGGATGTGTGTTCTATCATCTTTCTGACATGATTTTTCCATTTTTCCTTTGATTATTTACGTATTTGCATATTGGTTCGGTTGTGAGTTCTTTCAGTATATCATCATTAGGCCTGTGACATTGGAGCATGTTTACAGTGAAAGGAAGCCAATTCACTACAGGATATACACAGAGTACGTAAGTGTATGTGTGTACGGAGACGACACAACCGCCGCGGTACAGTTGTCAATAGAAACTGTCGTGAAGTGTAGTGCGCTCCGCAGTATGGTTCAGAAGGAAAGAAACATGTCTTGGAAACTAGAATATTTAGTTGTCACAGTATGATTCAGATGTATTTTGCATTCTAAATAACAATCTGTATTGTAAACTTTGCAATGTCAGAATTACGTCTGGTAAAATCAAGGAATGTAACGTTCAGAGGCACATAAGTACAATGAAACGTAAACAGCGGGAACAAGGAAATTTGCAGAAGGACCCTATATCAAATTCAACATTTTATGAAAACATGTGTAAGGCACTTATACCTGCCGACATACCATTTAAAAAACTCGCAAATACGGCGTTCCGCGAGTTTTTACAGAAATACACTAGAAGAGAAATTCCACATCAGACTACGTTACGGAAGTAATATGTCGAGAAAATTTACAACACTGAGATCAGTTGTAAACTAACAAACTAACACATCTGGTGTCAATTGAAGAGACGACGGATGCTGTTGGACGGCATGTAGTTGATGTGATTGTTGGGGCTCTGGATCCGGAAGGCCCTGCTGGATCATCCCTACCGTCGTGTGATGTGATAAATGCTGTGAAGAATTCTACAATATGTGGGATTTCTCAATATGCAATCCAATTATTATGGCCATCAGGTAGGTAAAGAGGATGACAAAGTACTTCTGATTGTTACCGTTTCAGCACCCTATATGTTAAAGGCAGTAACTACGTTGAAACCAACATACAGAAAGATGGTAAACATCACAGTTTACCCTGTCAGGTAGCTAATATTCTGCCGGGTGACAAATACGCTATAGATAAAATTACATAAGTTAGATAATTTAGATGTCAAATATTTCACATATGCACCTGTCGTTTCGCAGTTTTTCTGCATTCAAATCCATACTAGAGAGTAGTAGACACTCATTCGTTTTCGAAACTTTGAGAATGCAACTTGTTGTTCACTGTAATTACAAACTAAACACGCAATAGACAATAAATCTAATCCAACATGTGTTGAATGGAATTTTCTAATAGTTGAAATGAAGTTAAATAAGGATAGAAAGTAATTCAGTGGAATGTGTGTAATATTCTCTTCTGCAGACTGTACTGCACAAGACGAGCGGTGCTGCGTACTCTGTGTATATCCTGGAGTTAGTTTACTTTCTTTCACTGTACACATGCTCCAATGTCACAGGCCTAATCATCATTTCTTCTGTGGTCCCATTTTGAGACTCCTGCAGTGCGCCTCATGAACTATTCTCGGCGGCAGTTATTCTTGAAGAGTCAGGTGTTCTTATGGTCCATGTCTCGCATCCGTAAGATAAAACTGGTCGAGCAAGAGTTTTATAAATTTGGATTTGTGTACTCTTCTGAAGTAATGATGGTTTCAAAACTGAATTTATTATGCATCGTGTTTGCTGTGAGCCAAAGAAAATATCCTCCTTTAACTTTACGTATATTAAACTGGGAGATAATTATTGCAGGTACCCATACATTAAAAATAACGTATATCTTTCAAATCGTATAGATTGAATGTGAGGAGATGACTATCGGGGGAAGATGCTTATTTCTTTGTAGTTTCACATTCTTCCAAGAGAGAACGCCACGCACATGTCTTCATGATCACTTAGACAGCTGAATGTCTGTAGAGTTGAAGCTAACTCATTTTGCTGCATGTTATTGTTGTGAAAAGAAGAAAAGCAAGAAAACACCTAATTTTTTCTGCTATAAAACAATTGCAAAGGTATGTTAAAATTTTAATACATCCTTGAATTCGTAATAATTGTCAAAACCTTGTAATGGATATTGTAGTAAAGGTTCTAAAGTTTGTATTGTTAACAAACAACGACCTTTTCCGCCATCTTAGATTGCGTCATAGGACTAGGCATCTCACCCCGATACTTGGGGAAGGTGATCACTTTTTTCGGGGTAAGATGGCAACTTGTTGCAAGAGTTTTATTTTTTGTTTTACTGCAGGGAATGCGTAAACATTACGTAAGGTATTCTGATAGGAGTCAGTGGATTGAGGACAGTCTTCAACTTGCGATGGAACATGTTAGAACAGAGGATATGAACTGTTTTAGAGCATCGCAAGCATACGGGATTTCTTACCGTAATCTTAAACGCCTCCTAAAATATAATGATGACGAAAAATGTACCGGATTGAGTTCATTGTGTGCAAGAAATGATTTCACGAGTCTTACACACGACAATAAAATATATGCAATGACTGTGTACCTAAGTATAGTGATAAACGAGTGAGAAAGTGTCCATGAGCTTTAGATTAAGTCGATTTTTTATATACATGTATCAAACCAAGTTCAGGTAAAATATATCAGTAAATGTGTCAATTGCATTTGCCATCTTACCCGACTATCGGGGAAAGATGCCTACAGTGCAGGTAAGAAGAAAACCTGTATCTATAAACAAGGTAATTAATGTTTTCTGTTTTGTACCAAAAATATAGTTTCAAAATACCTTCCAGACCTTGATATGTATTTCAATATGAAATTCTAAACTAAATGAACAGTATCTTAAATTTTCAATCAAAGAAAAAGTCAGGCTTCTTCCCCCGATCCACTCTATAGCTCAGATTATAATAAGAAAAGGGGTCATATTATGAACTTAGTAACAATTTTGTATTAAAGAAAATGTTATAATTTTATACAACTCTCTTCAGCCGGAAAAGGCGATTACAAGAAGACAAAGAATTGGAGGCCCATAAGATATTGAAAGATTAGGGCTCCCACCCTTGCAAACAATCAGCATTAGTCGCAGTAGGGATGTCAGTTCTACGTTCTTTCTGCCTTTACGCCCAAGGAAATTTGTGTTCAGAGGTTCAGTGGATCCCTTTACCATAGTGTGGTCGATAGGATTAGATCAAGAGAGAAAATCCACACCACGTTGGGAATCGAAAGCATTACCTTCCGGCTTGAAACGCAACACCTTAAAAATGACGCTACCGAATTCCCTCAAAGCGAAATCTACTACTCTTGCCATAAAAGTTTAAAAAGAAAAATTAAACTTGCATAAAAATACACAAAATATTATAATGAACATATTACATTGCACACTCTACTGAAAATATTAGTTCAGAAACACAAAAGAAAAATTTCATCTCTAGTTATACGTTTAGCATGACGCAAATTCTGTGGTTACACGAAAAAATGTGCACGTAAATTTTTGGCTAAAATGAGATTTTTCAATATGTTGTGTATTCTGATGGTATCTTTATTGTGGCAAAGATGATACGCATACCTCTAATATTTTTCTCTCTAAACCGTTATTATGATATATGATTCCTATGATTTTATACGGTCGATCAAACTTTAAATCCTCGCTCCTGAAAAACTGTAAGAAATTACGTATCACATTTTGCCTTGGAGGCACAGAAGTCACTATGCTGAAAAATCCACTTTTTTGTTTTTATGATCGTAATTATACTTGAGACTGTTTTAAACGATCTAACCATATAATGAAATGTTGCCAAACATACAGTGCACGAGAGAGTTGAGAGAAATGTTTTTAATGTGTCTTTTCGACTTAAAACTTTTCAGCAATTTCTTGAATAAAAAAGCTCTTTGCGCAAAAATTGTCAGATTGGTCTGAAACATCTAACAGAATTCATAATTCATAATTGATAAATAAAATTTAATTAGAATTTATATGAAATATTAATACTAAGTTGCTTCGGGGCATATTCATATTGCACTTAGATTAAAATGTGCGTTATTGACAAATTCATGAAATTGAACAATTTATTGTGACTGACAATCAAACATTCTGATGGGGGCAGATAAAAAGCTAAACCTTTTTCTTCCACATGTTAATAATGTCAAAAAAGTGCTTCTATAAATTTTGGCCACTCGACCGCAATTATGAGGCCGTCCAGAAAGTGGTTTTCCCTGGAGCCGTTTACAGAAAAAGAACACAATTGATCACGGAAAGATTTATTGAAACACACATAGCAATTGTTGCGCTATTTGTCAACATATCTCCCACTGGAATTGAGACATTTGTCATAACATGGGATCCATTTTAGTATTCTTGTGTCATAGAAGTCAGCCGCCTGGGAACGAAACCAGCGTTTAACAGCCGTCTGCACCTCTCTGTCGATTCCACGGTATGAGAAATTCCTCAATTCCGATGGGAGGATATGTTGAAAAATAGCTCAACGATTGCTGTGTCTGTTCCAATAATTTTTTCCAATGAAATTGTGTTTTCTTTCTGTCAACGCCCTCTGGTGAACGGCCCTCGTAATTGCGGTCGAGTGGTCAAAATTTGTATAAGCACTTCTTTTGACATTATTAACATGGTCAAAGAAAAGAAATTAACTGTTTTATCTGCCCCCATCAGAATGTTTGCTTGTGAGCTCCAAAACCTAATTAATTTTTATTCTCACGACTATTTTCAAGGTTTTGAGCATAATATGAACTAAAATTTTGAAAACGTTGATGCAAGGAGCCTTTTTAGTGACGCCAAATTCAAATATATTTAAAATATATAATTTAAAAACTATTAGCCCTAATGAGACCAAATTTTGTACAGATGATAGCAAACCCTATTGCCGGCCTGTTTATGTAGTTTAAATTTCACAAATTTTGGATGAAAATTGTGGAAGTTTTAAAAATCGTATGTATCCCCTTAAGGTAATAGAGAACAGGCAGCAAACTTAGGACACATCGAGTTCTCCAGTCCTTTTGGAAGGATATGAATGTCCTCTTTCCTACCGGGAATCGAACTGCTATCCCCTGTATTTGCAGCCGTAAATACAACAGCCTCTACTACAGTACAGGGCAGTTTGTAATGCAGTAGAGAAGGTGAAATAGAGTATCGTTTTTATAGGCTAATTGAGTTTTATTTAGAAGGTATTGCATTAAAAGTACGTAATCCAATTCCATCCGTAACTAACCGATGTAGTTGCATTGTGCCCAGTACCCGCTTCTCATGGTGCTGATTCGCACATATATCCATTATCAATGAATGCAAGGGAGCATTATCATATCTTCCATTGCCCTTCGCATGCTTTATTCGAACGAAATGTTTATTATAAACATAAAAAAATACATTTACTGGAGCAGAATTTAATACCTGCTTATGTTCCAGAAATTCTGAATTAATGTATAAAATTAACTGAAACGAAGTTGAACGTAAAACTAGTCTAGTATACTTGTCTAGGAAGATGTTTCATTTTTATTAAATTAATAAAATATTACACTGGGACTAACGTGGTTTTACCATACGGTGGAAGCTACAATGATGAAATTCAATTATGAACTGGACATGGGTATTAGCGTGTAATTACTGTAATTGCTTTTGTTGTCTTGGGTGGAAGCGAACAATGTTAAATTCTTTATAGATCCTATACATGATTGAAGATCTAAACTCTATCTATCTGTGGGCACAAAAGTTTGGACTGAGGTTAAACCAAGGAAAATCGCAGGCAATTGTAATGGTACATCAACGCTTACTCAGTAGAATTGACGACAAAACCATACCAAGACTGTCAATAAATGGATCGTTTATTAAGTATAGCGACACTGTAAAAAATCTTCCATTATTAATGGACAGAGATCTAAACTGGAATAGTCAAGTAACTCACAACTGTAAGAAAATATTTTCATTGATCCACTCTCTAAATCACTTACGAAACTGTCTGCCTCTTTCCACAAAAATAAACATTATCCATTCGCAAGTAATGTCCCATTTTGATTACTGCGATTCTCTCTTGACAAATATAACTGTCAATTAAGTTGAAAGACTACAACGTGTTCATAATGTGTGTGTCCGCTTCATCTGCAATACTCGTAAATTTGATGATATAACGCCATCTTTTGAAGTTCTTTCTTGGGTCCGCTTAAAGGAACGTAGAATAGCACATTCTTTATTTGTTCTGTTTAGAATATTACTCACTTCTATTCCTAAATATCTGAGAACTCGATTTGAATATCTTACAACGTTACGGAATCAACATCAGGCCTTATTATCCATTCCTCGTCACCGCACCTCTTTCTATTCATCCTCTTTCACAGTGTCAGTTTGTTGCCTATGGAACTCCTTACCTCGTCATGTCAGGGATTGCCGAACGGTTAATCAATTTAAATTAAGAATTACGAATTACATACTTTTACATGAAATTGATTTGTGTTAGCCGATTTTTATAGGTTATTCTGTGTGTATAAATTGTCATTTAGGCCTATCATAAAGTAGAATTAGGATATGAATTGTAATTAACTTAATTATGTATAATGTTTAGTCAATATTTCATTATAGCCTATGTAAGCTTGTTAATGTGCATGAAAATAATTTTTATATTTAAGTATGACTTTACTATTTTTGTCATTGTTTCATTATGTATTTCACTTCTGGTAGTGTGGAAGAGAGGGCCTCATGGCCTTAACTCTACCGGAATAAATAAATAAATATTTACTTACATTTGGAGAATATTTTAGTTATATATTAACTTTATATTATTTTGGATGTACAATTTCAACTCTTTTCATATTATTTTATTGGATTTATTAGGTAACAGGACGATTACTTAACATCTGGTGGTTATTTTAATATATATTATTGAATTATAGATACTTTAGCACTTAATAGGCATCCATTTTATTACATACTAGCCGTACCCGTGCGCTCCGCTGCACATGTTAGAAATAAATATAAAGTAATTACATAATTAAAAAAAGGACGTTTGATCTAGGGAACAACTTTTACAACAGCGCAAGATAATCTGCTTCGCTCATTACCCAATTTTTTTTGCATTGCATTTATTGCCTATAGCCTATTATATTTTATGTATTTTAACACGATTCAATTGAGCATATTTAAAATTTGAATTATAAAATAATGGATTGCTAAGCTAACGTACTATTACTGCATACTAAATCAATACACTCTCGTTGTTCGTTAATTCCCTGAGATTAAAATGAGTGTACATAAATATTATTTTAAGAAATACAGAAAACGAATGTACAAAATAGCCTATCAAATTTTCTGTGCATAAGAAGCTATTTTAATCTTATCTGTCCTCGATTTACTCAGACGTTACTGTAATAACATTATAGCATTATGTCCATCTAGAGAAACTACACTTTCCAATGGTGAAATAATAATTAATTATACAAATCGGTTAATTTAGCTTCTGATATTACTTCATACAAACACAGAAACATTCTGTGTAGACTATGTTTAATAGCTTTCGAGTGTTGATGTCCAAGGCCATTGTTTCGATTGTTATTGTCCAAGGCCCCTTATAGACGAAGTCATTTGTTATTTCATTGCACCGTCTTAAGATGGCGTTATTTCAATTTTAAAACTCATTTATCTCATTAAATGTCAGTCCTATCAAAATTTTGAAAGAATAAAACTTA
Source organism: Periplaneta americana (assembly GCF_040183065.1). NCBI lineage: Eukaryota > Metazoa > Arthropoda > Insecta > Blattodea > Blattidae > Periplaneta > Periplaneta americana. The sequence goes on along the minus strand of NC_091121.1, from coordinate 148,061,842 downwards.
TCGGAAATCATTTTTAAAGAAACTTTTGTTATGTAACATTTTTCACAAAAATCAATAATAAGCGAGATATTTCAATTTATTTAATTCAGGCCCCCTTATAACCCCCCTTTTAAATAAAGTATTTTGAATGCCATATAGCCTAAAATCTAAGTTACAACGAAATTAATTTATATTACAATTTTCATATAAATCGGTTCAGCCATTATCGCGTGAAAAGGTAACAAACATACAGACAGACATACAAACAAAAATTTCAAAAATGCGATTTTCGGTTTCAGGGTGGTTAATTATATATGTTAGGACCAATTATTTTTGGAAAATCGAAAATTACCAGAAAAATTTCGGCTACAGATTTATTATTAGTATAGATGACTTGTTAGTATATTTATATTTTATTTTACATAATTCATCTTGTAGTTTTAAATTGGATGCGATTACAAGTTTAGTGGGACAGTGTTTTATACACCGTGTTCCGCTTAGAGAGATCTAGAAATAAATACGATTTTGAGTTGTGAATTATGATTTACATCTGTCAAGATGCAGAAACTGCCCAACTTTATGCAAAAGTGGTTTTAGAATAGATGCATGTTCATGTTCATGTTCATGCGCATGCGCACCAATGTTAACTCGGAAACAGGCTTGCCTTCATTCAGTAGAGCATTTCATCATTCTTCTTCATGGAGGCGACAGTCACAGCGAATATGTATCTTGACATGTTGGAAAACTTTTATTGTTGACCAACTCCCCCCAGGATCGGTTTTTCAGCAACAGGCTCCGCTCAATTACTATGGAGCATTGCGTGACTTTTTGAATCCATACTTTCCCGATAGGTTGATCGGAAGAGGAGAACCCCTTGCCTGGCCACCTAGGTCATCCGAATAACCCCATTGACTTTTTCTTCTGGGGCTTTGTGAAGGGTGCTGTGTACCAATGTGATAGAGTTGACACTTTGGAAGAACTGAGGCAACGCATTACAAATACAGCTGCGCTAGTCACTCCATTAATGTTACATAACATTTGGCAGGGGATTGACTACCGTTTAGATGTCTGCAGAGTAATTCGAAGCGCACACATCGAATTGCAATGACCATTCACCGAAACTCGGAGAGTTTTTACACTACGTTATGCAAAAAGTTATGTTATAAAAACATTTTTTTCTTATTAGAAGGGAGGGAGGGAACATCCCACGCGCTACTGTACACCCCCCATATGGGATGATTTGCGTGACCACCGATCCTCTAAGCGCACCGACCTAACCACTTGACCCCCTTAACGACCGGTCCCTACAGCCAACAGAGTCCATGTACCACTTCTGCTTCGGCAACACCCACCAAGGCTCCCTTAACGGTCCGGGGCGGAAGTCCTCCCCCGAGAAGGTCTGCCCCGGATTCCGTTGCAGAAGCTATCCATCATCACTTGAATACAATTCACAGAGGCCGGTCGAGAGAGCCAGCAGCTTCGGAGGACCGCCTGCAGAGCGATCTGAAAACCAGAAGAAGTAACGGGATGATGAATGAAAGGATGATAGGGGAGGAAAGGAAGTGGCGAAGATGAGTGGGGTTCCAATAGCCTGATAAAGTTACCTGATATTTATCCATAGGAGTGAGGGAAAAACCCCGAAAAAAACCTCATCCGGGCAACTCGTCTCGACCGAGAATCGAACCTGGGCCCGCTGGGTTCGGAGTTAGACTCGCTAACCCCTCAGCCACAATTATAAAACCATTATTTTTTTTCTCGTTATTTATACTCGCTTTAACACATCTGGTCATATCGCGAGTTGATCTTTTCGTTGAAATCCGAAGGCCTGTGTACTAATGTTGAAACTGGTTCTATTAATTGTGAAGTAAATAACGACTGTATATACAGCATGTATTACCGTACTGATTTGTTATGAATATGATTTTGGTGATGAATGAGGCCGGTGAAATTCAGGGATATTGTGGCCTGAATTTTCTGGAATTTGCCTTACGGTTGCGGGAAAACCCTGAAAAACCTCGACCAGGAAATTCAACCCGACCGGGGATCGAACCCGGACCCTCTGCGTAAGAGACCAGCATGCTGATCCTCACACTACGGAGGTGGTCTAAAAACCATTATTTATACTTCAAATTAGCAATTATTTCTCGATCCTTCTAAGCGAAACACGGTGTATTATGTTCCTCATCAAAATTAGAAGAATAGAAGCATTCTGTATGTTATGGTTTAAAAGATATTTAATAGGGGGGGGGGGAAATAACCGTTGTTGCTGTCGTTCCCTATAAATGAACTACCTCAACTAATGTGAAATTCAATGAATGAGATGAGTAGGCTATAGGAAGGCCATGGTTTTATAGGGAAGAAATAAAAGAGTCAGAAAAAAGTGGCATTATGTTTTAAATACATTGCACCGAGAGATGAGAATATATTTAAAAAACTGAAAACATATGCAGTGTGGCTTGTATTCGCTGTATACTCTAATTTCCTTTGTCATTATTTTGAAATTGCTCTATTCACTGTTATTCACAAAATAAAACAAATGGACAGAATCGTACTAGTTTTTTAATGTGCCACAGATTTAAAGAGAAACGGAAAGCTGAACAATTACCCATTCACGAAAGATATTCGTAGGCTTGATGCGATATAAAATAGACCTACTTTACGTAATAAATATTATGATTTAAAACTTCATTAACCTAAAAACAATATAAATTTCAGTGAAAGTATTAAAATTAGAATATTGAATAAAACAAATTAACAGCTCTGACGCATGGACATGAGTCATTGTTTTAAATCGATCATATCGTATCGCTTTGCTACGAGAACAAATAAAACAGTAAAACAATAAATTTTAGTTGATGTAATCCCATTATTCTATGTCATAGTGACCTTATAATTGCACGGCCACAACGAAAGCATTTTCACGCATGACAAAATTATTTTTCAAGTATATTGGGAGCATTATTTTCAACTCTTTAATTTGACAACTGTTGACAATTGAACCAATCTTTCGCATTTGCTTTTTTTTGTTATTCCCGAAAATCCGGACGCATATACGAGGTTGTGACGCTAGAAAGGTAGCGAGTTTCCGAGCGCTCGATTTAATCTATTGAGTTTCATATAATATGCTCGTTGGAACGTGATTCACATTATTTTCTCTTCTCCAGAGATGCTGCAACGATGCAGAAATGACAGCTCAACAATAGGGTCAGAGCATATTCATGTATCATTTGGACATGAACTAACACAACATGGCGAGACAGCGCCCAGTGTTACATTCGCGCCGACATTGATGGTTGTTTATATTGTTTCACATCTATGTGTAACACATTTTTATTGTGTGACTTACAATGTTGATTTGCACTTTCACGTTGCTGGATTGCAAGTCAAATAAAATTTGGCTGGTTGATAAATTCATGGCTACATTGACAATGACCAATAAAATTATTTTTTCTTCACGTACATAATTGTAAAATCACTACCTTGGTAGCTATCTTAGCAGAGGTCTAACTTACGATACCTGCGGACCTGGGTTCAAATACCAGCAAAAGCGAAGCTGTATTTCGTCATTGTTCCTGCAATAACTCCTATGTGCAAAATATACAATTTTTCAGTAGGAGGGAAAAACACGTTTATTCATCCTATGGCAGCCGTATATAGGGGATTGTGAATTCTTACATTTTCGAAAGAAAGAAATATAATTACATATAGGAGATTTTATTATTTGCTGTATCACTATTTAAGTTATTTAACCCTTTGTAGCATAGTGGTTGTTCAGAAGAACCACCGTTTTCTTTCGCTCTAACTTTTATGGCACGGATATTCCACCAAGGAACCACGAGTATACATAGAGGTACCATCTATGTTTTGAAATTGTGTGCAGAGGTAAAATATTGAAAAAAATTGATCGAAGCTTTGTTATGATCCATGGAGTGAAAAACATAAAAAAAAGAATTTGTGCTGCAAAGGGTTAATAGAGCAAAAATCTGAAAATCGATAAATATGTCACAAAGGAGTTATTGCAGGAACAACGACGATTTGTCTTGGACAAAACAAACGTTGCTGAGGGTTTTTCTCGGCGTTCTCTCATCCCCTCCATTACTCATTTCTCCATTTCAATAATAATAATAGTAGTAGTAGTAGTAGTAGTAGTAGTAGTAGTAGTAGTAGTAGTAGTAGTAGTAGTAGTAGTAGTAGTAGTAATAATAATAATAATAATAATAATAATAATAATAATAATAATAATAATAATAATAATCCTCATCATCTCGATAGTATCTAAGCAAAATGGTGCATCTGCATGTAATATTGTGACTGGTATACACACAGCATCAGTCTGATAAGGTATGCTGTAGTATGCTACAGCTCATGCATTTTGTCAAGACACCCAATGCGCAGTAGGGGAACAACGTTTCTGTGGAGGGGGTAGGAGTAGAAGGGGAGGTCGGGCGTGTTTCTACCGAGTTCAAGGCAAAGCTAATCCATTCCCCTATAATTCGTAAGTAGACTCATCCGATCTCGTTCGCATTTCTGTAGGAAGAGTGGGGGAGTGTCTAGACATAATACATGAGCTGGACTCGGAGGGGTGAAAGCGCTCTTTAGTGGTACCACAGTCTAGTACATAGTCACGAACTCTACACGTAGGAAATATGCATCCAATGACAGTTGAACTTTAGTTGCTAACCGCTAGGATCCCTACTATCGCACAGTCTATTGTTCCTAGTACTCTCAGTTGCTAAGCCGCTTGGAGCATTGTATCGCGAGAAATGCAAAACAATACCTCAAGCTTCGTGAATGTTTGGATAGTTTGACCATACAACTGAACACAAAAATTATACTAACTAAATACATGAACTATACCAACTATACACGGAGTCAAACTATCCAAACTGAAACACACAAAACCATACAACTGAACACAAAAATTATACTAACTAAATACATGAACTATACCAACTATACACGGAGTCAAACTATCCAAACTAAAACACACAAAACCATACAACTGAACACAAAAATTATATTAACTAAATACATGAACTATACCAACTATACACGGAGTCAAACTATCCAAACTGAACACAAAAATTATACTAACTAAATACATGAACTATACCAACTATACACGGAGTCAAACTATCCAAACTCCGTGTATAGTTGGTATAGTTCATGTAATAAGTTAGTATATTTTTTGTGTTTAATTGTATGGTTTTGTGTGTTTTAGTTTGGATAGTTTGACTCCGTGTGTAGTTGGTATAGTTCATGTATTTAGTTAGTATAATTTTTGTGTTCAATTATATGGTTTTGTGTGTTTTAGTTTAGATAGTTTGACTCCGTGTATAGTTGGTATAGTTCATGTATTTAGTTAGTATAATTTTTGTGTTCAGTTGTATGGTTTTGTGTGTTTTAGTTTGGATAGTTTGACTCCGTGTGTAGTTGGTATAGTTCATGTATTTAGTTAGTATAAATTTTGTGTTCAATTGTATGGTTTTGTGTGTTTTAGTTTGGATAGTTTGACTCCGTGTGTAGTTGGTATAGTTCATGTATTTAGTTAGTATAATTTTTGTGTTCAATTATATGGTTTTGTGTGTTTTAGTTTGGATAGTTTGACTCCGTGTATAGTTGGTATAGTTCATGTATTTAGTTAGTATAATTTTTGTGTTAAATTATATGGTTTTGTGTGTTTTAGTTTGGATAGTTTGACTCCGTGTGTAGTTGGTATAGTTCATGTATTTAGTTAGTATAATTTTTGTGTTAAATTATATGGTTTTGTGTGTTTTAGTTTGGATAGTTTGACTCCGTGTGTAGTTGGTATAGTTCATGTATTTAGTTAGTATAATTTTTGTGTTAAATTATATGGTTTTGTGTGTTTTAGCTTGGATAGTTTGACTCCGTGTGTAGTTGGTATAGTTCATGTATTTAGTTAGTATAATTTTTGTGTTAAATTATATGGTTTTGTGTGTTTAATTTGAATAGCTTGACTCCGTGTATAGTGGTATAGTTCATGTATTTAGTTAGTATAATTTTTGTGTTCAATTGTATCGTTTTTGTGCGTTTAGTTTAGATAGTATGTGTGTTTAGGCTGTACAGTTTATGTGTGCAATTGGTATAGGTTTTTGTGTATTTAGTTTGTGTGTGAGTTAAGACTGTGTATGTGTTCAGTTTGTGCGATTTTTTTTTCTTTTTATCGTGTGTTTAGTGTGGACAGTTGTGTTCAGATTATAATTTATTTGTTCAGTTTGCATATTTTTTTGTGGATGTTTAGTTTGCATAATTTATGTGTTTAGTCTGTATTGTTTTTCGTGTTTAGTTGGTGTAATTTGTTAATGTGTTTAGTTTGTAAGTGTAAAGTGTAAGCTCTCTTGGACTGGCTCCCCAAGTGTAGTAGACCTTCAGCTCACTCTACACTCTCCTGTAGGAGGCCGTTGCCCTTATGGGATTTCAGGCTTTTCGTATTTCGTAAGGCACAGTAAAAGTAGGCGCTAACTTACCGCAAAAAATTCGTTCGCAGTGTTCGAATTTTTATTACAGTACCTAAAGGTCACTAGTCCGCATTTCTGAATGGATAATCAAATAATGTTATTTACCGCTAGAGGGCATTATTTCATTGTAGTGTTCTGAATTGAACCTGGAAATAAAATGAATAACTCTGTAACTTAAATAAACTAAGAAAAACATATCTTGATTGATTAATTATTTTTCCCAATCTCATCCCATACGTTCTTTCTGCATACTACATTGCTATAATTCTTGATAAATTGTAAATCTCTTCTTACTGTTGAACTAATAGAATAAGCTTCGCGTCATCCACTTAATTTATGTCTTCAATATTACCACGATTGTCATGACCTCCCTTATTTCGATCTTGACCCGTACAGGTTTATGATCATTGTTGAAGTGAACATTAAATAGTTCAGACTTGAACGCAGGTGGTAATATTGCCAATAGTGTACAACAACGATGTCATCGCGTTCTATTAAATGCAGTACTTCAATTTCCTTCCAGCAAAAAGCACAGGTTTAAACCGTTTTTCCCCTGATAGCCCTCTCCTACTGCAGTCTTATGCTAGACGTCATGGGGAAGTACAAATTTAATACAGTGCTGGCTGGACCTCATACTAAAGAGTAAATAGCATTGAAGTCATCGGGCCATTCCATGTCAAATCAACACAAAAAAGTGGACTTTTGAACCCGACCACCTCAGATTTCATTAAATTTGATGGGATGGTAAAGAACCTTAAGTTAATTAATTATGTAAAATTTTACCCCTCAATAATGCACAATATCCATACAGCAATTCTGTCAATATGAGAAAAAATGTAAAAATGTTGCATACTATGTCAACAAAAAAAATTCATAACTTCTCTTCTAATTGAGGTAGAATCTTAAACTTGGGCTTATTTTAAAGCTAAGGAATCATGCTTTTCAATAAAAATAGGTTTGGATCAAAGTATCGAATTCTTTATTGAATGGTCACGTGAATCACATTTTAACATTGAATATCTAAAAATGCGGGACACAAATTATTTCGCGAAAAATATATGTTACAGAGGTAAGACCATTCTCCTCTTGGTGTTAAGTTTCATTTTGGTAACGTTTCAGGAATATCAGTAAAAAAATAGATCAATGTCTTGATTTGTAGCATTTAAACCCATCTTACACCAACACTGCATGCCTGCGAGTTCGTACTTGCCTGATTATCTGCGTCGTCGATCTGTCAGGCCGTCATGAGTGGCAGTTTATGTCATAATATCCTCAATTACTTCAATTTTTACTTTAAATAATAAAATAAAACACTGTCTCAGAAATAATATCAATGTTTGCCAGTACGTATACTAGATGTAAACAGTTTTTTATTCCATAAACTTAATTAATATAGCCTAAGAAGTCGACTGATAGTTGTAATTTATGTTTAGTCTTAAGGATTGCAATTGTTGGCGTAATATTATCTGATCTAGAGAATGTTATATACGGTACGTATAAAAATAAAGTTTATTGCTGTCAGTGATGGGCCTAACGTCATGAGCAAGTAGATGGTGCGTTGCTCCACAAGGTCGTCTGTGATTATGGTTCACCTCCCACTGCGCTCCTTGTCATGCACATTTTGGCGTCCTGCTGAAAATTGTCTACACCAGCAATGCACCATCTATTTGCTCATAGACCTGGCACAGCTGAGATCAATTTCAATCGGCGCTACGCCCTGTGCATTCAAAAACTTTATCACTGAACGCACTTCACAGGCGGCGGGAGCTGGAATAGGAACGGCAATCTTCAACCAATGCAACGAAGCTACTGAGAGCACTCGGGAAGTTCCGCTAGCACATGCGCCATGCAAGGACATTATCACGTACACGCAGTCGCTTCGTGCAATATATGGTTTGCTAACTATGGGACGAGTGGGAATGTTACATCATGGACACGCCTCGTATTTACGTACCAGTATTATTTTTCTTTCTTCCAATGCTTCTAACACAATATAATTCAAATACATTACATGCTTTTTTCCTTTAGAAGAAGTGAAGTACTCTTAATTTATAAATTAATAGTCATAAAATCATAATTATATTTCACAAATATTTCAATTTTTAAATAATGTTTGTGACTTATTCCTTTGTGTTTTGTACAAGTTATATAGTTTTCTTATTGGGTTATTTTACGACGCTGTATCAACATCTAGGTTATTTAGCGTCTGAATGAAATGAAGGTGATAATGCCAGTGAAATGAGTCCGGGGTCCAGCACCGAAAGTTACCCAGTTGAGGGAAAACCCCGGGATTCGAACCCGGGCCACCTGGTTTCGTGGCCAGACGCGCTGACCGTTACTCCACAGGTGTGGACTATATAAATTCATTACAATTTATTTACTACTGCTGATTATTATTGTGCATGACGTATCTCAGGCACTTATCATAGAAATTGTCTCATTTGTGTGATTGTGATTTCCCCTACAACTACAATACCTCACTTTCTACATCCCTGCCTGATCTCTGTGTAGTCGTACAGTTATGTGCAGATTTAGTGACACCACTGGTGTACGAGCGAAAGCTATACTCAAATAGAAGTGTCAACTTTTCTGTAGGCCTATAGTGATGCGAGAAAACATTCCGCAAAACTCTAGAAATTATTTATTCCAGTTTCACAATGTCTTCATTATATTTCTTGCAATGGGAATACTTGGAAAAAAGTCACTCAACAATAAGAAACTAAGTAATTGATTAACTAGCGGAACTTATTCGTGTTAATTATGTAAGTCTGTGCGGCTTACAGCTTATTCGGTGCTTCATCACACCATCCTCAGAGCCTACTAGATCGCGGCGTCATCTCGAACTTCTCTGCCTGTTGTGTGGGTGCGTTTGATTGTTGAAAAGTGTTGAAAAGTGGAGTCAAATAGTGTGTGTGTACTGAAATTGATCTGTACGTTGAGAATTTGATCAGGGTGTGTTTTGGTGTGTTTTTATATTTCATATTGTTCTAGTGTGTTGAGTTTTTGGTTCTTGGGTTGTATGTGTAGGATTTCCATGTCCGCATTTATGTTATTGTATGTATGGTTAGCATTGGTTACGTGAACGGCGTACGTAGATGTATTGTGTCCTCTGGTTATTGCTTTAATGTGTTCTTACGCCGATCACATAACCAATGCTAACCATACATACAATAACATAAATGCGGACATGAAAATCCTACACATACAACCCAAGAACCAAAAACTCAACACACTAGAACAATATGAAATATACAAACACACTAAAACACACCCTGATCAAATTCTCAACACACAGATCAATTTCAGTACACACACACTATTTGACTCCACTTTTCAACAATCAAACACACCCACACAACAGGCAGAGAAGTTCGAGATGACGCCGAGATGTAGTAGGCTTTGAGGATGGTGTGATGAAGTACCGAAACAAATATAAACCGCACAGACTTACATAATTAACACGAGTAAGTTCCGCTAGTTAATCAACTACTTTATAATCAAGTGTTAAAAGTAGTGTACGCAAGATTCAAAATGGAATAAGAAACTATCTGTACTTCATGTTGCATTGCATTGATGGAATGTCGATTGAAGAACGATGTTTAATTCTGCTCACATTCGCATTGATCAGTCACCGTGACGTGATGTGACCAATTATAAAGCATGACTGTCAGATTCTATATCGCTACTTTCAGTGATATATGAAGCGACATCCCTGATAGTTATAACTTAATTGTTTATACAGAGAAATAGGAATAGGGTTGTGTTATCGGGGGTATTGCCTCTCAAAGGGCAACTCAATTTTTCATAAGGGAGAGGATGGATCGTATCTCGTATGTGTCCCCTGAGGCCACTGAAACACGCCAGTGACAGCAGCAGTTGCTAATACTGCAGTGAAGCTCATGTCAGTTCAATCTTGATGAAGGATTCAAACTTCTTCCTATCGACAGAGCATGAAATCAGTTCTCCATTATGATTCTACCATGGTACGAAAGTGCTTCTTGCGTTAAAACAATTTCATTATAAAATGCATGTCTGCATAATGAAATAACTTGTAACAAAGAGATTACAAGGAACGAGAAATTCAGTGAGTGAGGGTTCGATTGTTGAAACAGAAGAACAGAATTTATTTCCATCTCAATAAGATTTTTTGCTCATTAGCTCGTTAATTCATCAACAGTTTTTTGTCAAAGGACAATTTTTCCATTTCATACACTCCATTCTTTTCCATATATTATGGAAACTAAGAGAAGTACGGAAAATAGGAAATATTGGAGAATTCTAGTTTTCAGTGAAATAAAAATAATTAACTCTGTCATCATAGCTAATTGGACAATGAAACTAGCTATATAGCACAAAAATAGTCCGTATAGGTCAGTTTCTATCTGATGCTTTTCCAATTCATTGCGGACTAAAGCAAGAAGATACACTATCACCTTTAATTTTTAACTTCGCTCTAGAATATGCCATTAGAAAAGTTCAGGAGAACAGAGAGGGTTTGGAATTGAACGGGTTACATCAGCTGCTTGTCTATGCTGATAACGTGAATATGTTAGGAGAGAATACATAAACGATTAGGGAAAACACGGAAATTTTATTTGAAGCAAGTAAAGCGATAGGTTTGGAAGTAAATCCCGGAAAAACAAAGTATATGATTATGTCTCGTGACCAGAATATTGTACGAAATGGAAATATAAAAATTGGAGATTTATCCTTCGAAGAGATAGAAAAATTCAAATATCTTGGAGCAACAGTAACAAATATAAATGACACTCGGGAGGAAATTAAACTCAGAATAAATATGGGAAATGCGTGTTATTATTCGGTTGAGAAGCTTTTGCCATGTAGTTTGCTGTCAAAAAATCTGAAAGTTAGAATTTATAAAACAGTTATATTACCGGTTGTTCTGTATGGTTATGAAACTTGGACTCTCACTTTGAGGGAGGAACAGAGATTAAGGGTGTTTGAGAATAAGGTTCTGAGGAAAATATTTGATGCTAAGAGGGATGAAGTTACAGGAGAATGGAGAAAGTTGCACAACACAGAACTGCACACATTGTTTTCTTCACCTGACATAATTAGGAACATTAAATCCAGATGTTTGAGATGGACAGGGCATGTAACACGTATGGGCTAATTCAGAAATGCATAAGTGCGTTAGTTTGGAGACAGGAGGGAAAAAGACCTTTGGGGAGGCCGAGACGTAGATGGGAGGATAATATTAAAATGGATTTGAGGGAGGTGAGATATGATGACAGAGATTGGATTAATCTTGCACATGATAGGGACGGATGGCAGGTTTATGTGAGGGCGGCAATGAATCTGCGGGTTCCTTAAAAGCCATTTGTAAATAGCACAAAAATATACTTTTCTACACAATCGATAGATTTTCCTTACTCCATGTAGAAAATAGATCATATGACAATCAATAAGGAAAAGATCACCGAATCAACTCTATAATAGGGTTAAATCTGAATGACAGAAGAAGACGGGATAGGTGCGATGATATGACGACAGACTGCAAGTAACATGAGGGCAAAGAGTTTCAGAGATCAACATCTTCAAAAACGTTTGTAGAAGGGAAAGATAATCTAACCCATGACTAGGCAATGTGTGGTGATCACTGGAGAGGTTCGACGTTATGCGTTGCTGTGTTCAATCTCCGTTTTGGTTTCCTTGCCTCTACATGAACTTTTCCACGAGCAGGGTAGCACATCACAGAAGAGAGATATATCGGTATTGCAGCGAAAAATATGTCATGGACTGAAATGTTAAAGAGTTAATCTGTTAGTTGAAAGTTGTTTGCCTTTCCTGAAAATGCTATAGGTAATAAATATACTGGTTCAAAGTGAAGTAACCGTGCAGATATTGAGAGTGAATAGCTCATGTACCTATGTAAAAAAGTATAATGCCATACTGGTGAAAAGTCCATAGTTTTCACAATTTTTTTTCCAAATGTTTAACACCCCATTATCTATTGCGAGTAAGATAGTGAATTTTTGTCTATAGTGAGTTCCTAACAGTTCCTAAACAGCAAACATTGTGTCTTGTCAGTGTTGCTGTTACCAGATATCTCACGATTCTACGTACTGAATGATTTATTTACTTACCGTTTGGAAGGTATTCTAAATAATTCAATGATTTGTAACATATTTTCGTAGGCAAACTATACGCGAAAGGAATCAACATGTTAGGTATTTTGTCTGACAATATAAAATTCATTGGTTTGACTGTACAATTGATTCACGAGACCTAACTTAAAAATGTATTTTGTTTGACCACGTGAAATTAATTATTAGTACTAACTCCGAAAAATGAATATCACAATGAAGTGTATGCTTAAGAATACTTACATCAAATAAGTTTGCTATTCTAGTCCTTCTTCATTATCTCCTTTCAGTTAAAGCTAAAAGAACAGAACGCCAGTAGGGGAAGTTATACCCACTATCGCAGCATGCTTCATGCTTTCTTGGTGGAGTCGCTGCCATGCTTTTTCCTCTTACTTATTTACAAATGGCTTTTAAGGAACTCGCAGGTTCATTTCCACCCTCATATAAGCCCGCCATCGGTCCCTATCCTGTGCAAGATTAATCCAGTCTCTATCATCATATCTCACCTCCCTCCAATCCATTTTAATATTATCCTCCCATCTACGTCTCGGCCTTCCCAAAGGTCTTTTTCCCTCCGGTCTCTCAACTAACACAATATACATTTCTGGGTTCGCCCATACGTGTTACATGCCTTGCCCATCTCAAACGTCTGGATTTAATGTTCCTAATTATGTCAGGTGAAGAATACAATACGTGCAGTTCTGTGTTGTGTAACTTTCTCCATTCTCCTGTAACTTTACCTTCTTAGCTCCAAATATTTTCCTGGGAACTTTATTCTCAAACACCCTTAATCTCTGTTCCTCTCTCAAAGTGAGAGTCCAAGTTTCACAACCAACCATACTGAAACAACTGGTAATACAACTGTTTTATAAATTCCAACTTTGAGATATTTTGACAGCAGACTATATGACAAAAGTTTCTCAACAGAATAATAACAGGCGTTTCCCATATTTATTCTGCGTTACGTGCCAGAGAATCAGTCCCATTCCGAGGCTTATTGTATGGATTCATAACAAGCTGTTTTTTTACGGTAATGTGTTGTTAGCCCTTCGCCCAACCCTCAAGCTGTAGGACCACCCCTTATCGGCTGTCCACGAATGTTTATCCAATATATCCGCAATCCGAGCACGCGCCATGCCGTGGTGATAGGGACCCACAATAAATAGGCTTTTTCCTCTTTCCGACATTATTGTAATACAAATCTAAATGCGAAAGAAATTCATTAAAATGTGAAATGGTATTTCTATCGATTACCGACCTACATTATCACACCCAAGTATGTTATATTTATTTACCCTTACTTGACTATAGGTTCGAATTATAATAACGACGGGCCAGGTCGATGGCATTTAAGTGTGCTTAAATGCGACAGGCTCATGTCAGTAGATTTACTGGCATGTAAAAGAACTCCTGTGGGACAAAATTCCGGCACATCCGGCGACGCTGATATAACCTCTGCAGTTGCGAGCGTCGTTAAATAAAACATAACATAATAACAACGCAACACATAAAATAACTATTATGTATTAATATTAGTATTGATATTAATTATTTATTAGTAGGGGGCGGATTCATATGCACTAAAAGACGGCAAAATATGAATGCACGTATACACTTAAAAACCACGATATGAGCACTATGAATGATAAAATATGCACTCTTAAAATTGAAAGAAAAATGAACAGTTTATTATTATTAATGATTTCTCTACTATTCATAAAAATATTGAGACACCATCAGACACACTCGCCGCTATGTCTAATCTACCATTCCAAACAATTCGAGTGGCTTTGTGAGAGTTTACGCATAAACGTGAAGCAACTTATGAGAATTTGAACATCTGTTTATAACAACTACGTGAATGAGGATCCATAATTGACACTGGTGAGTATGATGATCGCAGCTGTTTGCAAGTTGATTAAATCGGATGCTGATGAGTTCAAGTTGATGAGCTGTGGTATGCGCTGGATGAATGTCGTCATTTCTCTCTCCGCTATAAATTTTCATGATGACGAAAATCGATCACTTTCAGATTTCACTCGGCAGTATTTCGAAATAATTAGATATCGCACTAAGTAGAGGTAGAAAACGCATTCATTCCTTCATAATACAATATTTTGGCATGGAATTTTGAAACATTGTCCTCTATGCAATAGTTTAGAATTCATCAGGCTATTATTAGAGATGAACAACGACCGAGAAAGCAAGACTAACAGCGCCCGTAAAGCCGAAAACCCTCACGACAATGTTTTATACGTCGCGTCGTTGACGTAAAGACTGCTTGTGAGTGTTTCGAGACGTCGAGATTGATCACTTCCGAAGTCCCGAACGTCAAGCAGCCTTGAATCGCCACAGTTGTTTATACCTGACTGAACTTTAATCTACTTTGGCAACTGTTATATATGTATAAACATCATCTCTACCTTTCAGTATATAATAATCCGTTCCCCCAGTCTTTATTTAATTACTAGGCCCTTATTAAAAGGCCTGGACGTCTGTCGCATTACACATGGGCTGATGTCGAGTGCATCTAAGGTCAGTATAAAAACTTCAAACTTTCCTGTTTCAAATGGTAGTAAGATCATTTATTTATGTACAATATTGGTGAAAATACAGCCCTCTGAAATTTTCCGATAATTTGTAACCACGGTGTATTTTCCTTCATAATTGCAGCACTCTCATTTATACTCTGTGTGAGAGGGAAGTAAAAGATTTAACACTGCTCGATTCCACAGTGAGAATGTATTCATGCTCGCTTTGTACGTGATGAGAAGGTAGAGAATAACTTTTTTATTTCGAAACGAGCAATTACAACTTTTCATCTGCTCGGACTTATTTCCAGACTTTTTGAAAGTACACAATTACTAAAAGGTTTCCTCAGGAAATTACGGGGTATAACCGTAAAATATTTGCTACTCATCACGTCGGCGACCGACCCACATCCTGCCCGTTTATAAAGCGAGACAGTTCTCTCATAATTCGCACGAGCATAATAAATTTCTCTCGTCCACGAAATGAATTCGATCCATTCGAAAACTGCAGACACTTGTTACGGCTCTAATTTATAGCGGCAATGATAAGAACGCCTTCATTACCATTTCAATTACTCACGCCTCCCACTCAGCTGTACATCTCAACTAATAATAAATTCATATCGGTCTTCCATATGCGGCTTCATTGTTGTCCATATTACAGGATACATTTCTCAGCTTCTGACGGTCTGTTCTGTACAGTTCATCATGATATACAGGGTGCGCAAAAAATGCGTACAATAAATTCGAGAGTACGAAGGGGGCACACAGCTAAATACTTTAATACTGATTTCTCGAAGTGGCATTAGAACATTTTAATCACTGTTTGTTAAATGTTTTTTTTCACGTCTTCAACATTAGTTTGCAGTTCAACATTGGCGTGCGTCCTAGGTATATAGTGCCCAGTTTGTGAACATGTTGCTAGTGCACCTGAGAATGCAACCACTTCTTACACACGTCACATCAGCCATTTTCCAAACACAGTTGTCAGACTGACTGCGGCAAATGTAGAATATTCGCACTTAACGTTCCCATTACTTATTTCACACGCCAAAAACGGTGACGCGGACTGTAACAGACTGTTAATCGTTTGTTAACTTTAAATACAAGATTTTAGGCAGCCAATTCAATTAACATTTAGTTAAAAATGGCAGATGACACCACAGCTGTTTAAAGCAGAGATAGTAAAATTAATATTCTGTGCCTTTCTTTAGGGAATGGTTAGCAGATGACTGGTAATACAACATTTAAAAAACACTTTGAACTATTTAATACTTCAATGTTAATATAGGGACGACAATCTTTAAGGGTGCTATTCATAGACATTTCGCTAGGCCGAGCTACGACCGTGCTAAACAGGATTCATATCATATCTTATCGCTAGCACTGGTTTATGAATACGAAAAACGTTAGTTCGCTGATCATCCACCGAAAGCCCGCGCTAAGAATTTGTGTGAATACGGCCCAATAAGTCAACTGGCTGCTTTTTATGATGCTGAGCTATTATAATATTGAATATTTAGAAAATGTGGGATCTCAACCTGGCAAGGTCATTCACTTATTTAGTGTTCTGCCCAAGGGCAGTTCTTTCACTGCAAACCCAGCTTTCTCCAATCTTTCCTATTTTCTGCCTTCCTCATATGATCTATATATATCTTAATGTCGTCTATGATCTGATATCTTCTTCTGCACCCGTTCACCATGCCTTCCAGTGCATCCTTCAGTAGGCAGTTTCTTCTCAGCCAGTGACCCAATCACTTCCTTTTCCTCTTCCTCATCAGTTTCAGTATAATTCTTTCTTCACTCACTCTTTCCAACACAGCTTCATTTCTTATTCTGTACAAAGCACTTCACTAGTCTCCTCCTTACCGGTACTTCTTTTTGCAGAAGTCAGCAGAAGATGCTCCTTTTTCTACTAAAATTTCCTTGGCCATTACTAGCTTTCTCTTGACTTCCTGACATCACCTCATGTTACTGCTTACACTCCACCTCAAATATTTGAAGCTGTCCACTTACTCTACTGTCTCATTTAGAATCCACAAGTTTATCTTCTTTACTTTTCTTCTTATGACCATGCTCTTCGTCTTATTTGCATTTATCTTCACGCCATACTGCTCAGAGAATCTTTAATATCGTTTAATATATTTTAGTAGTAAAATAACTACTGAAATATATTAAACAATATTAAATATTATGCTATGCAACAATACGCTCTCAGAGACCTTCTGAAGCTATGTACGACAATATCTTGAGATGTGTAACAAATGTAACGATTTCATTTTATATGGTTTTTCCGATAAGCAAGTTGTAATACTATATTAAATTAACATGAGCCGTCTGTGCTTATCTAAATTTATATAAATTGATTATAACATGAACGTTTTCGGCACTAATGTGCCATTTTCAAATGTATGAAAGTTTGCCAAATTACATTTTCAAATAGATGCACATGAACTGTGTAACTGAGACATATAATGTGTACCCTTGATGATTTGAACATAACATGTAAAACACTTTTATATAGATAATTAAAACACTCAATTATTACTAACAACTAAACCTATCAACTAATTTGTTCTTCTGCTATGTTGTCCATCTTTTGTAGAACAATGTGGTTAGCCTGACGTTAATGTTTTCTCAATTGCAGTTATCCAGTCATTAAAATTGTTAAATTACACTGTGATATAAAATGTTAAAATGTTCATTAGACTAAGAACCAATGTGAGCACCGAACGACTCTCAGTCGAAGCCAAACCAACGTCGAACACACAACACGTCCAGCTATTGCACGTAAGTTACTAGCACAATCAATGCATTTGACCATCAGTACATTCAAATATGTAACAGCAATACTTTTATGTTCGCAGTAAACAAGGCTAGGCTGATAATCGGACGGTGACAACTATGAATTTGTAATATTTCAACAACGGCAAACCGAAGAAAACAATAACTTACATTACGTACCATGTTCCATTTAGGTAAAGTGCTTCAACATGTGAAAGTGATCAAACTAGGAACCTTGGTGCAATAACAATGAATAAGACAGGTCAACATAAATATTTTAACATTTTATATCACATTGTAATTTAACATTTTTAATGACTGGATAACTGCATTTGACAAAATATTAACATCAAGCTAACCACATTGTTCTAAAAAAGATGGACAACATAGCAGAAGAACAAATTAGTTGATAGGTTTAATTGTTAGTAATAATTGAGTGTTTTTATTATCTCTATAAAAGTGTTTTACATGTTATGTTCAAATCATCAAGGGTACACATTAAATGTCTCACTTACACAATTCATGTGCATCTATTTGAAAATGTAATTACGCAAACTTTCATACATTTGAAAATGGAAACGTTCATGTTATAATCAATTTATATAAAACTAGCCGTAGCCGTGCGCTCCGCTGCACCCGTTAGAAATAAATATAAAGTAATTACATAATTAAAATAGGACATTTGATCCAGGGAATATTCGTGTTTGATAGAAGGATAAATCGTTTAATATGTTACTTAATTTAAATTATATTTAAATAATTAAAATGGAATCATTTTGATCCAGAGAGCACTCATTTGGTGCAATGACAATTCCTTTAACATGTTTCTTAATTTTTATTACATGCATCCATAGTTCAATGAACATTGACAACATTTACATTTAATGTGTATACTTTATTTTACTTGTTATATGTTTCCATTGAATTATGGTAATAACTTAATTTTAACTCTTGTTTTCTACGTATTCAGTAAATGGCACTTGGCCCGGTTCTGAACCCTTCAAATAACCTAAATAACTTATATTATATTATATTATATAAAAAGTGTGTTGATAACGGATGTACTCCGATAAGTAACTTTTCAATTTGTTATGGGGGCTCTTGAATCTCAGGAGGAACAAATTTTATTTTACAACAGGGCAACATAATCTGCTTGGCTCATTACCCAAATTTTTTGCATTGCATTTAATGCATATGTATTTTATGTATTTTAACTCGATTCAATTGAGCATAGTTAAAATTTGGATTATATATAAAATAATGAATGCTAAGCTAACATATTATTACTGCATACTAAATCAATACACTCTCGTTGTTCGTTAATTCTCTGAGATAAACATTATTTTAAGAAATATAGGAAACGAAAACACAGAATAGCCTATCAACTTTTCTGTGCATAAGAAGCTATTTTAATCTTATCTGTCCTCAATTCACTCACAAGTTACTGTAATAACATTATAGCATTATGTCCATACAGAGAAACTACACTTTCCAATGGTGAAATAATAATTAATTATACAAATCGGTTAATTTAGCTTGCGATATTGCTTCATACAAACACAGAAACATTCTCTGTAGGCTATGATTCATATCTTTCGATTGTTGTTGACCAATGCCCCTTATAGACGAAGTCATTTGTTTATTTCATTACACGGCCTTAGATGGCAGTTATTTTAATTTTAAAATTCATTTATCTCATTAAATATCAGTCCCATCAAAATTTTGTAAAGAATAAAACTTATCGGAAATCATTTTTAAAGAAACGTTTGTTATGTAACATTTTTCATAAAAATCAATAATAAGGGAGATATTTCGATTTATTTAATTCAGGGCGCCTTATAACCCCCCTTTTAAATAATGTACTTTGAATGCCACATAGCCTATAATCTAAGTTACAACGAACTTAATTTATATTCCAATTTTCATCGAAAGCCGTTCAGCCATTATCGCGTGAAAAGGTAACAAACATACAGACAGACAGACAGACATACAAACAAAAATTTCAAAAAAACGATTTTCGGTTTCAGGGTGGTTAATTATATATGTTAGGACCAATTATTTTTGGAAAATCGAAAATTACCAGAAAAATTTCGGCTACAGATTTATTATTAGTATAGATTAGATAAGCACAGACGGCTCATGTTAATTTAATATAGTAAATGTAACGATGTTATTTTTAAAAGCATTTTCGAATTTCTTCCTGAAACAACATTTGTTAACGTTATGTGTTATCGTAGTGACAAAAAAATCGTAGTTTGAAAAAAATGTTGAACTCAATAAACAATTGAGGCGCTACGTACAATTTTTAGTCGCCACGGCTACCTTGCGCATATAATTTGTCTGCTCCTAATTTTTTTACAACAATTTATATAATTTAGATCTAAGTAAACTTTGGAATTAACAATTGAAAAAAAAAAAATTAAATTTCAGCACAAACTTAAAATAAAACACATTATGAATGCGTGCTTTACGAGTCTAAAATTACAATCATTGACTATAAATATTTTAAGTGTTTCAAATGGACAATTTTTCCTTCTTTCTGATAGTAGTAATAGCAAATACCTTGCTTAATAATACCGGACAGCTAGCAGTTTTACGTGCGAACGATGATGGTGCTGCTACCTATCTGCCGGGTTGGAGATACTCGCGAAACAAGCTGTAATCAACTGCAATCTATATTGTCGCTGGGCTAGTTAATTTATTAATAGTTTTATGAATTAGTACTAGTGTTAAAATGTCAGGGTGTATATGTGCTGTTTATAATTGCGACAACTGCAGCATTACAAATTGCTCCAAATCGTACTTTCGATTTCCGACAGTTCATAAAACGTAAGTCAACAACATTCTTTAGTAGGTCTAATTCCTTCGTCTTTGTGTGTGATAGAAAAATACACATTAGTTTTTTTATTTAGACCTAATAAATAAATAGAATTTAAAATGTATTGGATTTATCATATTAAGTGTTATTGTTGTCCACATGCTTTTACTAATTATTACAAGCATCAGATTACTATCAATTTAATCTTTGCAGTTGTCAGCAATGCGTATATAAAACATTACTGTAAATTCATTCCTAATATCAGATTGATTTTGTCTCGGTAAACCAAAGAAAAAATATGTAACAATTAATTACGGAAAGCAATATGAAGTATGCAATATTACTCATAATATGCAGCTTTGATATAAGATAATAATTTTACATTAAATATTATTCAACAATTCTTAAGTATTTCATATATAATTCCACATTAGTAACTCACGTTTTAAACAATAGTCCGAATTTCGCAATGTTAATATTTGTATATGTGGACGTAATTCGATCCCTCTGCGCTAGATGTCAGGTCCGCGATTTTTCGCACTCACACCAATGCTGCTAGTATACAACTGTCCGGTATTATTATAGTAAGGTATTTGGTAGTAGTGGTAATAGTAGTGGTAATAGTAGTAGTAGTAGTAGTAGTAGTAGTAGTAGTAGTAGTAGTAGTAGTAGTAGTAGTTTATTTTCCATTACACAGATATAGTGTTTGAACGTGGAATATAAATACAATAACAAGATTATACCATAATGTACTAATTGATAAACCGTAACTGCAAACAAAATAGAATAGGCAAAAGTTAATAGAAAATTTAAAATTAAGTAAAATTAGCAACAGAAATTTAGTTGAATGTTTGAAATAGCAAAATAAATTTTCTTATTTCCTAATGATGTGCTCTCTACCAAATTCTTCTATTGTAACACTCATTCTCAATCGCATATATATATATATATATATATCTTTGCTTTCGTATGTTCACTGAACAGCACATCTGAAATAAGTTGCGTTGAATGACGTCAAACTATACTCCATACATATCTAGACTGCTTCGGGCTCCTTGAAGGCTTTAGGTAACGAAACACAGGGTTCTAGTCGTTTTTATAGGCGCCTTTGATGTGCCTGAAGTTGTGAGAACAGAAAAAACAGTTGTGCAAAATCATACAAGAAGGGAAAAAACTGGCAAAAGAGAAGTATAACATTTATGTATATTGCATGTCAGAAAACGCAAGCAATTTTGAACAATCACGACATTTTAGGTACCTACGCGTTTCATTTATGAAAACAAAGAAACGTTCCACAATAAAACGGGCAATGATACCCTTAACATTCCGTTATTGCCACTTTAATATCCAGATATTAGATTTTCATAAGAAGTAACTCAAAGCACATCCTTCTCCGCTTCAGTGTTTTATTGTGTTTTTGTGAGAGAAATGTTGAGTAGTGTATCATACACATAGAAATATAATACATATCGGAATGATGTAAGGCAAGCTAAATTCACAGGATGGTACACAAGATTACCTTATTTTAAACGTATTGAATATATACAGCGTGATTCAGAACTTATGTTACAGAAGAATATGGTAATAAAGGGTCCTAAAACGAACATTTTTCATTAATCAATGTATCTCGTATCTTGCACCGGTAAGGCGCTGCACTTATTTTAGTATTGTGATTGTTTGTTGTTGCTATGAGCATTGATTCGTCAACTTCTGTTGTTTTAGGTACATTTATTGAAAGCTCAGTCATCAGAGAGTCGACGTTAAACAAATGGAGCTATAGGGCCCGAGAGATCTAGCCGATGTGCATTTGGTTTTCGCATTAAAGCACAGTGAGCCCCCAGTTCGCAGGTTGTGTGTTGTTCACTGATGAAGCAATTTCCACACGGGATGGTATTTTTAACACACATAACGAGCACATCTGGAAGCACATAAATCCATATTCCATTGCAGTCAGATTTCATCAGGTGCGATTTAGTGTCAAAGTGTGGTGTACGACACACTACTCAGTCCACGTGTCATGCGAAATCTCTTATGGGGAGAAATTACAGAAACTTTTTGTTCATGGTTCCAGAATGACGGAGCTCCTGCGTACTTCAGTCCTGCGACAAGGCAACAGCTGACGGCAACATTTGGTGACGGATTGGTTATGAAGGTCCGGTCCCATGCAGCGTATTCCGAATCTCACCGGACCTGTGGACAACAATGACGTCACGCTGCAGCGAACTTGGATCAAAACTGCTGGAAGGTTCAATGGCTGTCATGGCGATTGCATAAGTTGTTGTCTGTTCTACGCTAGCAAAATTTTGCGAAATTTCCGTACTGTCATCTCGCTCAAAGAAAAGAGAGCATAAACAATTTATGTCTTGAACCGGTAGTAATAACTGGTCCGTTGACATGTTCGCTCATAAGCCATTAACATATTATTTTTACGTTGTGCTCATTACAAACAATACAGCAGGACCAAAGCAGAACACACCGCCATGACACAACAGTGCACGATGTCATTCGTCTGCTAATTCCCGCCCTATACAAGAACCAGTCAGATTCACTGATGGTGGCTGATGGAGTCTGCCACCACCTCTGCAAGCTGATGGCACCGGTGCGACACCGGTGGAGCATCAATGACGCCATAGGTGAAATTCGGAACACCGTGATGCCATCAGATTGCTCAGCGCTGAGATTCGGAATACGCTCATGGCCAGCAACATCACCAATCTTAATCCACTTGACTTCTTGTGGGAACATTCTGAAGACCCTAATGTATGCCACACCTGTAGACTATATCAACGATCTTCTTCCACGGATTGTCAACGTGTGTAATACCTTACATACTACACCTGGCATATTTAAACAGATGCGACAGTCAATGCTTCGACGATGCCAGTATTGTTTACAAGAATGAAGGTGTCAGTTCGAAGCTCTTCTGTAATGAACAAGTTGTCAAGCGTCATTGTCGTTTGTTTTTCATTGAAAGCTAAGTCATCAAAGATTCAAGCCACTGGCCCTTGAATGAATGATTGCCTACCAGCTACAACAATGAAACAAATATAGCGCCGTACTGGTGTGAGATAGGAAATCTATTGCTGAGTGAAAAATATTTGCTTTAGTACACTCTATCTCCTGTAGTCTTCTGTAACGTACGTTCTGAATCACTCTTTATAGTGGTATCACTTGGAGTTATGTATATACAACTCCACATTGCAGTATTCGAAGCAATGGCATATCTCAACACGCACAAGAATCTAATAAGATGCGACGGCGGCAGAATTTATAATCACTTGAGGCAAACTCTGAGTATTTATTATGAAATGTGTTTCTACGGGTGTCACTTCACATTAAGCAGCAGCAAGAAAGCTGGAATCATCTTGTAACCACAGGAAATTTTACATACAAATGTTTGTCATCCAGTTTTTGTAGCTGTTAGGAAATTAAAGAGGGTAAGTTGATTGAAAACCTACACAAACACATAAAGAAAATACATGGAAAACTACACTACACACTAGCGGTCTTACTAATAAACCGTGTATAGTTTTTATATGAGACTTATGCAGAGTTGGGACAGAAAACGTTACTAATAAACTATTAATATGCGATGGATGTATAAACAGTCTGTAACTATACAATGGGAATTGCTTTGCAGTAGTTATATACAAGAAAACCCTTGTTTAAGTGTTGTATATAGAGAAAAAATGGCCGCCCCTCTAACAGCTGTTCGTATCGACTGTCATTTTATGATGGTGGTTTCCTTGTAACCACAGAAGAACAAACCAAAGAGAACAGAATAATTAGAATAATATTGCTGTAGCTTGTACTCTTTCACCAAAATATGGTGTGGTAATTGATCAGAGCCAGTTGTACTATCGATACTTAACACGGCAGACTAGAGCGCTCTACCGGATGCAATAGAGAACCTGAGATATTCTATTACCTTTCGGAATGAAGTAATGACGAAACTATGACGTAGCGGCGTAACAGTTATATTGTTATACACGACGTATGTAGTGATTATTAGTAAGTAATTTACACACGACTTAAACGAGCTACTCATTGTATAAGTATAAGACAGTTAAAGTCTGTATATAGAGTTTTTATTAGTAAAGCCGTAGAAATATAAAACAACAAATCCATGAATTTCTTAGACATCACAATAACAAAAACAGACAACGAATATATGTTCAAAGTATACAAGAAACCCACTGCCACAGTAATACACATACACAACACGTCGAATAACCCCACACAACACAAACACGCAGCAATACAATCCATGATAGACAGACTCATGAACATTCCTATGAGCCAACAAGATTATAAGGAATAAATACACAATATCAAATAGATAGCACAGAAAAATGGACAACATCACAACATTACAGGCAACATCATGAGAAAGACTAATCGAAATCAAGAAAGCGCAATACAGACACAATAAGAAAACAAATGCATCACGCTAACATACGAGAAAAAAGAACACATACAAGATTGCATTGTCTTTCAAGAAAATAAAATAGAACATTGCATACGGAACACAGAACACACTACAAAAACATCTTAACACACAGACAAGACACACAAATAAATACAACTTAACAGGTGTATAAAACTACCATGCAATAGTTGCAACGACTTCTACATTGGACAGACTGGAAGATCATTTCAAACACATTGCAAGAAAAATAACACAGCCATAACCAAACCACACAACAATTCAACGTAATCAGAAAACATCACGACTACAGCAACATAGACACTGACATGAAAATACTACACATCCAGCCAAAAAAAAAAAAAAAAAAAAAAAAAAACAGAAACTTAACTTCTAGAACAATATGAAATTTACAAACATACAAGAATACATCTACAGCACATCCTGAACATTCAACTGAATTTCAAAACACATAACCTTTTCGACATGAACACACCCTACCACAACAGGAAATCAGAAGATAGCGCGGGACCTTCACTAGACTTTGAACAATGAAGAATACCACTTCCAGGTAATGTCTAATGTTAACACAGTTAAGACATTATAAAGTTAACCAGTGATCAGGGATAAATTAAGGTTTTAGAACTCGTGTATATATAAAGTTTCTTTCATTTATAGAATAAATGTTGAATATTGAATATTATTTACGAGCCAGTGCGTATATATATGCCATGACTTCTAAGGAGGTTGGTGATATCTTTCCAGAGTTCCGTAAGATAAGGATATAACACAGTCCTGTCGAAAATGTGACTCACGAGCACATTGTGGCTCGCAATGATAGCTGTGCTGCCTTCCACAACCCCCATCATCTCACTCACTGGAATCCAACTCCGTTCCATTTGCTCATTTGTCTCTGACCTGCGAGTGGCGTATAGTCCAATGTCTCTCTCGAAACTAATGTACCTCTACAAAAACGAAAATTTAAAGGAGGATGGGAGGACGTATTTTTTTTTGCTGCCAATATGATGAGAATATTAAATGTACTCGCATGATTTGTTCACAAGTATTACGAGGAAACGGTTGCATAACATAAAACAGCATTATACCAAATGTCACTCATGAAACATTAAAAGGTTAAGTATTATTATTATGATTATGATTATAATAATAATAATAATAATAATAATAATAATAATAATAATAATAATAATAATAATAATTATTATTATTATCTCTGTACGTAGATCCTTTTTCAGCAGATGTACGAATAATGCCGTTAGATCTTCAATTTAAACTCGCAGATCTACAATGTGATGTTAAATGAAAGCTAGATGTAAGGACTTGACAAATGTTGAACTTTTCAAATCTTTGCCAAAAAATAAATACGCGAAGCTTCGTTCTTTCGCTTACTCTGTTGAAGCCATGTTCGCTACAACTTACGTTTGTGAAAAATTATTTTCAACAATGAAAATAGTAAAAACCAGATTTAGATCACGACTGACAGACAAATACCTTCGTGATCAACTACGACCGGCAGTAAGTGACATAATTCCTGATTTTGAAACTCTGTCGCAGAGACATTCTGAAGACAATTAATAGGTTGTGATAATGTGTCCTATGTTTTTTTTTTTTGTTAATTTCTTTCTTCGTTACACGTACTAAACATTAGTTTTTAACCTTAAACTGTATAAAATTATATTTAAGTGCTTGACGTAAGGAAAATGAAAATCCGTTAATAAGTCAGACAGTTGCTTCACTTCCCCTTCGGGTGTCCGCCTCTCTGCATATATACGTGCTATGCACGTTGCAGGTTACACAGTGGCTCGACGCACGATGACATTTTCGCCACGGCTGATATAATATATTACTACTCAAGTACTCAGTCTTCCGCAGCTATCCACCTAAAGGACAACATATAGTGGTTTCCTTCCATGGAAACAAAACACTATAGTTAACATTCTGTAGAATTCTTCTTCTCTGACGCCGTCTTCCGGAAACCAAACGCCAATCCTCCCTATCCATCCACTGCTCTAGTGTCAAATTCCTGGACGTCATGGCAGTCTGTACCCCTTCTATCCACGTCTTTGCTGGACGACCTCTTTTCCTTCTTTCTGTCGATATCCATTCCATAATATGTCGTGGTAGTCGATCCTCTAGCATTC
This sequence comes from Periplaneta americana, assembly GCF_040183065.1. NCBI lineage: Eukaryota > Metazoa > Arthropoda > Insecta > Blattodea > Blattidae > Periplaneta > Periplaneta americana. Next base: position 148,034,556 of record NC_091121.1, on the reverse strand, counting down.
TCTTTTCATGTCCATATCATTGTAGTCTTTTCTCTCTATAACGTCAATAATGTCTGGTTCTTCCTCTATTTCATAATTTCCTTTATATGTCTATTTTTTACTCTTTCTTTTCTTGATTTCCCTGCTGATCTTCTTACAACATCCATTTCTGTAGCCAAAATTTTATTTTGTTCCCTTGTAGAAATTTGCCATACTTCTGTGCCATAGGTAAGAATACTTTGAATTACTGTTTTATAAATTTGCAGTTTCCTGTTTCTTGTTATATGTTTTTTCCACCAAAGAGAATTTAGAGCATTAATTGCTTTCTTTGTTTCAGAAATTCTATGTTGAATTTCTGTATTATTTTTCCCAAATTGATCTATTTTCGTCCCTAAATATATACATTCCGTACTTGGTTCTATAATAATTTCTCCATTGTCTCCATTCTTTGTTGTGAATAATTTTGGACTAATCGCAAATGAGGAAGATTTCATGTAGCAGGGTGTCAAGTGCAAAGAGGTGAGATTACGAATTGGGAAGAATAAAGAAAAGATAATAAAATGTTCAAATTCGTGCTAACTAAAATACTCTAAAATATGTGATTAAAAATAACACGGGATTAATCGGGCATCTGTAATTGCGTGGAACGTTTATCTCGGTTGAATGTTATTGTGGTATTTAGATTTTTAAGGAATTGGTTTTTCTTTATAAGAATTTTGAATATGAGTCAGAGTGACATAAATGTAGTGGAATTGATGGGATGTATTATTTAGGTTTAGTTTTCCTTCATTCCTTTATTGGATGTATACTATAATATCTGTCAAGTATTTACAATGGAATTACTACGTTTAATCTGAATTGGTTTGTTGGAAAGCCGTTAGTATGGGCAAATGATAAGTGAAATAAATGTGATTCATGCAATAAAGTAAGTCTATCCCTCAAACATACACCATGCAAGAGTCTGATCCGTTGCTAGGCAAGTCACGTCAGACTAGTATCACTAACTTATTGCCGTTGTTAAGCAAGTGACGTAAGATGCTGAAATTTCCGTAATATTTTTCCCCAATTGGCCCTCTAGCGTACATGTTTCACGTTAAAAACGATCGAAATCCTTGGAATTAATGAAATTGGATATTTGGTAAGACAATTAATCGATGTACATTTTACGCAGAACTATCTTCTTTTCATATAACACGAGTCACAAAATAGAGATCATCAAGAAGACAAACTCTAAATTAATTATGGTCATATTTCAACGTGCTGAAAGTATGAGTAACAGAATTATATTTCCTTCTCCATGTGAGATCCTTCCGCCATCTATTAATCAGTGGCGAAGCTTTTAAGAAATTTTAAAGGCTTAGTCTACCCATAAAATTTGAGTTATTATACCTAATAACAGCAGGTCTATAAGTTCGTAATAACGATGTGTTCTAACACTTGGCTTCACTCCAATTCTTCCATATACTATTAAGTTTACTGTTGGCATTCCAGTATGGAGAGTTCAGTGTGAGGCTTGTGGCAGAAGTACCTAAAAGCATGGCTACGACCTTGATTCGGAAGCCTAAGGGGGGATCACGGAAGGGGTATCGATTCGCTACAGCTCAGTGCGAAACGTGGTTATCCTCACCGTCACAATAATACGTTGCGCTATATTGGTGTTCTTGAATGCGGTGCGTTGTTGAGCGTTAGTTTAATCAAAAATACATGCGTATAGTCTGTTACATATCAATTTTGTGTGAAATGGTTCATACTGAGTGACCATTGAGGTTATTATTTGTAGAATTAAAAGATAAATCGTTTTCAAGTTGGATGTATGAAACATAATGTACTTACAAAGATAGGAGATCTACACCACAGTTACATATTACAACAGCGGATGGAGGAAGATAAACAGAAAACTTAAATTTTCATGGTATATGAAATATTATCATCTTTTTGGGTTTGTGCAAAAAAAAAAAAACCGAGAAATATCTGCTGTATAAAAGATATAAGGTAAGCAGATTTTTTTCAGCCTACCCAGTTTACACCTTAACTTCGCCATAGAATGGAAACAGTGGCCGTCATACAATTAAGTTTGTCGTCATATTGACTGGTGTAATTAACATTTTTTCTGTAATCATATTTAATAAACATGTTGAAGTGGTCCGATAAGCAGGTATTAATGTATTATAATAATTGAATAAAAGCCGTCTATGTGAAATACTATTCAATAACTATTAGGCTACCGGTGTAGCTTAGTCCGTTAAGGCGCTTGCCTATCGATCCGCAGTTACGCTCGGGCGCGGGTTCGATTCCCTCTTGGGCTGATTATCTGGTTGGGTTTTTTCCGAGGTTTTTCCCAACCGTAAGGCAAATGTCAGATAATCTATGGCGTATTCTCGGCCTCATCTCGCCAAATATCATCTCGCTATCACCAATTCCATCGACGCTAAATAACCTGGTAGTTCATACAGCGTCGTTAAATAACACAGTAAAAAAATAATTATTAGGCCTACATTTGTACTTATGATAAACATATAGACGGCTTTTAGCCAATTATAATAAAATGTAATCATACTACTTCCTAGTAGTGCTGTTGATCGATCAAAATATTTAATCGATTAGCTATTTTAACGACTTTTGATCGATTTGAAACATGTTTTAATATAATGTAATATACAATTATTGTTAAATTTAACTTGTGTTCGGTGATAAGCATAACTATTAAATGTTGTATATGTGTATATATTGTATCGTTATATTACAAAACAACTATTTTAATTATTTACTAACATATTTATTATGAGGCTTATAATTTATTGTGTCAATTTCTCCGGGAATTTTTTAAACAAACATAAATAAAAAAAAGTATGAAGTCTCACCTAGTTAATACTGCTTCATCCATGATTTTAAACATGTGAGTGCATTCACATGCTCCGAATTAAGTGCCGCTCTAAGTTTAGTAACATTGCTTCCTGCAGCACTAAACACGAAAATACTTTTTTCCTGTCAAGCACTTCTCCACGATCGTTCAATTTAAATTCAAACATTTCACCGAGTTTACACTTTTCACAGACCACAGAAAACTGATTTTTTTCTTTATCAAACTAAACACACAACCTTCATATAAAAACTCAGTACAGAAACTGCAACTGCAAAAGTACAGCGGTCGAAACAGAAGACTGGCCCCTATTATAATCGAATTACCAGATTTTAGAAAGAGAAGAAGATAGTTACGCTCTCACTTGCACACAGTGTAGACATGGGTATTTTATAAAGGATGAGGGGGACGAATCTCAGAAAAGTATGTATTTCATATGCTAGGAAGATGAGCTGACAACAAGGTGGAAGTTTTTTTGGAAAACCATAAAACTTAATAACGGTTTCGCATTGTGTTTCAACTTTCAATGCAGATAGACTAGGTCACTGTCCTCACATCTCCATCTCTTTCTGAAGTGTTTGTGCAAAGATTTTCTCTACACTACCTGCTTTGCAGTTAGAAAATAACAGTACTATTGTGCTTTTAAGTAAGCACATTCCGAGAGAGGAATATTGTCGGGATTTTTAGTATGAGTTTGTTTAAATAAATAATTATTAATATCAACTACAACCGATTAATTTTAACCGACTCGATTATTCGATTAAGTAATTTAGATCGATTAATTTTACAACAGAAATTGATCGATTAATCTATTAGGTTAATCGATTAAATCCCACAACACTACTTTTTAGGTTAGGTTAGGTTAGGTTAGTCAAGGTTAGGTTGAGTTGGCTTCATTTGGAGTTTTAGTTATTGCTTAGCGGACTTTTAACGTTATGTCCGCGCATTATATGAACGGAAATAATCTATTATACCTATCAGTACTTATATTTTATCGTTCCGCGTCACTCAGTTTGCGTAAAGTCAGTATGTAGAAATGATTGCATGGAAGAATAACTAAGAAAGAAAGTCTCCGTGATCTGAGAAATTGTTGCTTGTGGTTTTGAATTATTATTGCTACTCACATCTGACGTTGAGACGGACTTCTATCAACTGCGACTTCGTGGAGTAAGACTCGTGCAATGCGACGCATTTGAGCATTCTTCCGTGCTGCTCCTTGGTGAAGCTGAGCTCCAACACAGACGTAGCCACCCATGTTCTAGGGTTGTCGAGCTCCGTTGAGTTACTTTGGTTTGTGTTGGTCGTGATTTCGTCCTCCCCTGTCAACACAAGGAACAGTTTATTATTCTGGCACCGACGCAACACTGCATTCGTTTTCTTCCACAGCGGTATACTGGCACAAGCTAGCTAATTATCTCACCGAGGAACCATTTGAGTCTGGCAGGGGGGTTCCCGTAGCGACTGACGCATTTCACGGTGGCTCGCTCACCAGCCTGGGCCGTTACATTATGGCCTGGCAGAACTTGACTTGTGTTGTATTCTATTCTCGGCCGTTGTGGCGCCACTGTAAATAGAAGAAATATAAAGTAATCAAAAACAGTAGAATCGTAAATTACAGTAGTTATTCTTTTTTTTTTTTTCAAATATAAATACACATTTATTACAATCAGGAAAGTACAAATATACATATTAAATATAACAGAAAAAAATACGTTAAAAACTATTAGCCTATAGACACTTGCTCCAAAAACTATTAGCACACCCCATTTTGTTGTAGTACTGGGTTCAATTTAAGAGAATTAAAAATGCAGTTGATATACAAGGTGATTCACGTCACCTACAGAGCTCATTTCCAAAGACATTCTGAGCAAACATTGTTGTAGACATTTATTGTAGACATTGAAGATCAGTGAAGATTAAATTACGATTTCTGTAATTGCTACATTTTTGTAGTAATTATAATCCATGGCGCTACAGCTCGTGAAGGGCCTAGACCGACCAGCCGGCTGCTGGCCTCACGTCCACATGCCGAAGCAGAGGTGGATGATCATCCAACCAGAATGGAGGTATCGTGTGGTTAGTACGATGATCCCCCCAGCCGTTATAGCTGGCATTCGCAATCCGATTTCGCTACCTATCGTAGCTCCCCAAGTGCATCACAATGTGGGTGGGCACCGGTCCCATACACTGGCCGAAATCTCATGAGAAAATTTCTTCTCCCATGAGGACTCGAACCAGCGCGCATTCCGTAACGCGAGTCCTAGGCGGGATGCCTTAGATCGCGACGCCATGGCGCGGGACTGTAGTAATTATAGAAATCGTAATTTAATCTTCACTGATCTTCAATGTTTGCAATAAATGTCTACAACAATGTCGTAATCTAGTGACGTCAGGGATTGCCGGACTGTCATAGTTTAAAAGTAAACTAGAAAAGTAAGTTTTATCTCACGAAATCCGTTTCTGAGAAGTTTGCGAGTTTTTATCTCTATTATTCTGGCAATAATTTCGTTTTGTTAGATTAATCCTTTCTCTTGTCTTTGTGCCAGGATACTAGAACAGCTTATTGTCCCTTGGTTAATAACAATGATGCTGAGTGACACTGTTATTTTGTGTCTATTTGTTGTATTTTTTTTTCTTCTCTGCCTCATTTAATATGTTACAACAATTTTCATCATTTTCAATTTCTACTTGTATGTTCAGTTTTTTTATGTCATATTCATTCTGTCACTCGTTATTACAGTAAATTAATTGAACATCCCCCCCGGAGTAATGGTATAAGTACATAGGGAAACCATACACCATATACCCTTATACCGGGGGAAGATAGATAGATAGATAGATAGATAGATAGATAGATAGATAGATAGATAGATAGATAGATAGATAGATAGATAGATAGATAGATAGATAGATAGATAGATAGATAGATAGATAGATAGATAGATAGGTAGATAGGTAGATAGGTAGGTAGGTAGGTAGGTAGGTAGGTAGGTAGATAGGTAGATAGGTAGATAGATAGATAGATAGATAGATAGATAGATAGATAGATAGATAGATAGATAGATAGATAGATAGATAGATAGATAGATAGATAGATAGATAGATAGATAGATAGATAGATAGATAGATAGATAGATAGATAGATAGATAGATAGATAGATAGATAGATAGATAGATAGATAGATAGATAGATAGATAGATAGATAGATAGATAATCATAGGCCTACGACATTTTCGATATAAAGCCGCTATGTCCTAGAATTAGCTCATTACGTCTGCAGTATCATATTCTAAGGTAAACGTGGGATAAAAAGAATATCTAAATGTACGTAAAAATTATATTTTGTTGTTAAAATTGTTTTAATATTTGTACCAACGAGAGACGCCATATTCCTGCCATAAATAACGCCAATATTTCCCGTCAGCATACAAGGCCATGACAGTGTTTATTGAACTCACATTCAAACTTGCTACAACATTTCTCTCGTCATTGTCCTTGTTTGGTTAGTCGAAATTGGAAACTCCATTCAGAACAGAGACTTACTATCCTGCCACTGATATCAGCACAATGACTAGAAATTCTCATGGATCAAAGACCACAAATTATAAACGGTATTGCTTTTTATCTACAAGATTGACTTTAGCTAATGTCTTGTAAGGATAAACTTCATGGTTGGAAACAAAAGAACGTTTTTTTATGTTTTCAATTCTCTTTTCAAAAAAGTTTTGACTTATCTATCCATGGTCTCAAACTCGAGTTTCCATTTCTTTTCTGTTCAATTTCTCGACCGAATAACTTGCTCTCAAGTTTTGTTTGGACGTGAGGAGCGGGGTGGCGGCGAGGCTTGCAAAACACGATGGTGCACTACTGGAATCTCTCTGCATGCCATTGTATTGGCGGTGGAACTTCAGACTTCCTCATCCGATATGTTTTTGAGGGCTCACAGAGCGAGGAAGGGAGATGCAACTTGGCCCGCTAGGCTGTCGATTCGACCGATAGAGATAGAAATACCGTTCGCAAGGAGGACTGGAAGGAAGAGGGGCTCTGGAACACGGTTTGGAGATTTTGGGTTTGTGGAGCATCAACCGAAAGCAGGGAGACTCTTGTAATGATAACTGTAGCAGTAGAAAGGGTGAATTGAGTCTAGAGTACTGTAGTTAGAAATGCTATTTTGGGATTGCTATACAGTGTGTTGAGCAAGACAGGTACCTACCGCAATGAACAGTTGAATTTGACTAACAATCAGATCAATTATTTATAATACGTGGAATTTGAACTTCAGTATATAGAATATGAAACTTCATGACTAATTCATGGAAAAACTATTTTGCAATTTCAGTGAAGTTGCAGGAATCAGGAGACAATGAGGAAATGTAAATGGAAATCCGATAGAAAGTTGGTTTTTACGGAAGTAATGATGGAAAAGATAAAGGAAAGACTAGGTAGAGGTGAGAGCAAAATATTCATTGCATAGGCTTTTAATATAAACGAGGCAAACGTCATTGCTAGTCCTCTGTGTTGCGGAAAGTATACGGAACCTCCTGATTGCGACTGGATAAAATGTGACCAATGTAATAATTGGTGGCAAGAGCACTGCACAAGTTACAGCGGACATGGATTATTTGTTTGTGATGACTGTGAATAAATTTGATTTGTTAAAGTTAGTCGTGATCTTTGTTTCTCTGATTGTTTACTTCTTATTCTTGTTGCTAAAATCTATCATCAGCTAAGTGATTTAATTAACCATAACGTCATAACGTTTGAATACACATCTACTGACAGAAGAAACAAAACGATGATATACAGATAATAGTTAAAATAAATATAGTATATGCGTACTCTTGAACTTTATTACTGCGTGCTCTTGACCATAAATGTCGTATAAGAATTCTCATTTTCAGTACCTAATGTAATTAATTAATTGAAGAAGAATTTAATATTATTTTAAGATTTTTACAATGTCCATGTTTTTAGAAACATTCTCCTATTTTCTATAAACATTTCACATATATTATTAACTCAACTACTAAGCAACTAGAGTTCAAAATCCAAAAAGTATGTACTCTTAACCTGTCAAATAACTATAAAGTTTGTAAGCTTTGAATGAGAATTGTAGATTGTTTCCTAACCTTGAATAAGAATTGTAGATTGTACAGTAAAGATTTATCTGTTGTAAGCACCAACTATACAATAAACTGCAGTATGCAACAGTACGAATGTAAGAAATATTTTAATAATAATAATAATAATAATAATAATAATAATAATAATACACACACCCTCACAGGAAACAAAACAAGAGGCGCCTAGACCAACAACGATCAGTTCTGAAGATGACCCATAATAGGCCGAAACATGTAAACAAGGTACGTTAGAATTTAACACAAAGTCGTATCATACATATCCAAAGTGATTCAGTGTTAAAAATTGTGTAATCAAGATGTATAAATAATAATAATACGAGAGCTATTTATAAAGTAACTTCCTTTTTTCATATAGAGCGCGCAATAATCTGCAGAGCGACGACGTCTTTGCTATGAATGTTGCGTGATTCAGTTTGCTTCGAGCAGTAGTATAGAGAGACTCGTGCGGCTGTTAATTGCAGTGCTACGCGTGTTCAAAATGTATTACCTAATTGAGAATCCCGCGAGCTGTGGGATAAGTTAGGTGATACGATTTTCTGTAAAGAAAACTGTCAAGCGGCTGAAATCCATTATGTTGCGCTCCGGAGTGGATTTTTGCACGACAACGCGTATTGTGTTCGAAATGCAAAATTTCAACTAGAAAGTGTTTGATCATCCTCCATATAGCCCTGATTACCACCTATTCATGTAAATGAAGAAGTGGTTTGCATTGCAGTACTTTGACGTTGACGAAGAGTTGCAGTCCAGCGTCGCAGGTTGGCTTCATTCACAGGCGGGACATTTTTATGACTGCTGTATTCAAAATCTCAATTTAGCTGGAAACTATGTAGAAAAATAAATAAAATTTTGCAGTTTCAAACTGTAAACAAATCCTGTAACCACATTGTCATTTACAATAAAACGCAAGTTTATGAATTACCCTCATAATAATAACAATAATAAAATGGTTGAACAGAAGTGCAACAGAACTGCACGATTATTAATACCAGTGTTAATATACAGGGACATCATTTTATTTTTACTTCAATTTTTATTGTACCTGAGTTTTTGAATGTACTTCACCCCCACCCCTTCTACTAATGAAGTTCAACCGTCCTCCACACAGATCCAAGACCGCATATATACAGTCAAAATAGCCTTACGGTTATAGTAAACAGTACGTTCCAAAAATATGTTCGCGTTTTCCAGTGACGAAAGAGCTTTCAATATTACATCATTTTCCATTTGTCTACGTCGCATCCCGGTTTCCCCCACCTGCTTCTATTCGCCTCTCTGTAAATGCTAGTGGCTGGGCTGTTTTAGCTCTTTTTTGAGAACATTAATTTCTGTTTCGAATTGGACGTCTACGTAATATTATATCCATACAATTGTTTAAAATAACTTAAATAAAAGGTCCTCATTAAGTAATTAACTGTCACGTGATTTCCCGCCTTTCTACGACACTGCGATATAACCACTTGGACGGAAAGTAGATAGCATGTCTGAGTAATTTTATCTTTTCGGATCGAGCAGAAGTGAAGATTGAATTTACAGTACGTAAGGTCTCTTTTATTGAGTACGTACAGAATTATTCAACATGAGTTACTGATACGAAATACGAACCTGGTAATTGGAATTACGTACAATAGTCTATAGTGCGATAATATGCACATTAGAACTGAAGCCTGTATCGAAATGAACGGCCACCATTTTCAAAAATGTGTTTAAATATCCATCTTATGATTATTTTCAATTTAACTTCATTCTCTATAGTATACGCTAATGTGTTGTAGACAGTATAATATACATTGCATAATGAATACGTCCGCATGGAAAGCTCAAAATCGCGATATTTTCTAGTTTACGTAAATGGATGAACTACTTTTCTTCCCTCCTATACCTAATAAAGTGATTTGTTTGTATATTACGCCAGTACCAGTATCATCGAACTGCAGTCGTGGAAGGGGGTAGCAAACGGTGTTTCCGGTTCTTAATCGTTGATCCAAAGGTATAGCCAGGTTAATATTAGAAATGTTAGTAAAATTAAATTATGTCCCTGTACATGACACGGTGGTACCTAGATTATAGAGCACGCTGTATCCTGCAGCGAGGAGGAGAGTGGTAGCATCTATGGAATTCCCTAACCCACAAACAGACACAAAACAGCAAGCACGCAGAATCAGTTCTCCTACTCACAAGACCATACCTTCACACAGAACATTTCTCCGATGAACAAACAAGCACTGCATTGCACTTTGATCGGACTAAATACTTGGAAGCCCTCTCTTTGACGGTGTGGATATTATCGGATTACTCGAGGTTCTTCCCTTCGTTTTAAGTTAACCTCCAACAGGACATGAGTGGGCTTCACACAGTTTTCATCTGATAGTTATTGACCTACAATATCACAAAGGGTGAAGAGCGTATCGGTAACTGGTATGTTATCTATAGGCGGTTAGTATGTTTATACCGATCGATACATTAGAGTAGAAACGAGATTTATACCAGATTTTAATTGTCACTCTTCCATTTTGTAAATAGTGACGAACATTTTTCTCCTTATTAAGCATTTCTTTGTTTGTGTGGGGTTTATTCATTTTTCCAGGTTTTATAATAGTACTAATATAATTTAAATTCTCCTGAAAATGTTCACCGTATTAAGCAATCCTTTTAGTTTGTTGATTTTACCAAGTTTTATAATAATTTTATTTATAGGCTACTCTAATATTATACAATTTCCTGAAAGTGTTCTCGTTATTAAGAAATTCAGCTTATTGATTTTACTGAGTTTTATTGTGCAGATATAATTACAAATTTTTCTCTTATTAAACAATTCTTTTGATTTCATAATAATTGTATTAATATAATTATACATTATCCTGAAAATGTTCCCCTTATTAAGCAATTTAGCTTATGGGTTTTGCTGACTTTCATTGTGCTGGTATAGTTACACATTTTCCTGAACATTTTCCTCTTATTAAGCAATTATTTTGGTTTACTGACTTTGCTATTATTATAATTGTACTAATAAAATTATAGATTTCCTGAAAATTTTCACCGTATTAAACAATTATTAAACAGTTATTTTTCACTCTAACAACAATGTATCACTAGGCCTCAAGGCATTTACTCTATTGTATCATGGTACTCTTTGTCGATGGCAACCTGTAGTGGTTATAGGATGAAATTAAATTAAATAAAATAATAAAATAGCTTATTGATTTTATCAAGTTTTATAATAATTGTATTAATACAGAGTAATTATACATTTTCCTGAAAACGTTTTCCTTGTTAAGCAATTTAGCTTACTGATACTGCTGACTTTTATTGTGCTGGTATAATTACACGTTTTCCCGAACATTTTCCCCTTCTTAAGCAATTCTTTTAGTTTACTGACGACACTATTATTATAATTGTACTAATGAAATTATAGATTTTCCTGAAAATATTCACAGTATTGAACAATTATTCTTTTTAGCTTATTGATTTTGGCAAGTTTATAATAATTGTATTAATACAATATTATACATTTTCCTGAAAATGTTTCCCTTGTTAAGCAATTTAGCTTATTGATTTTGCTGTGTTTTTCCTCTTATTAAGCAATTCTTTTGGGTTACTCATTATGCTATTATGATAATTGTACTGATATAATTACATATTATCCCGCAAATATTCATCTTATTTAGCGATTTCTTTAGCTTATTGATTTTTCTACGTTTTGTAATTGTGCTGATATAATTATACATTTTCTGTTGTAGCTCGGCATGCAATAGTCGGAGGGCGAAAGCAATCGCATCACGCGATAGATTGAGGACGTACGCGTGCTGTGATGGGTGCCTTATCGGAATCACTTGCGTGAAGTAAGAGGGGAATGCGGCCGAACGCGAGATAAAAATTACCACGCTTGGCACCATTCCGGCAGTTGTAACTCAGCAACCGGAGAAGCTAGACGCAAGTTCAACTACTCAAACAATTCGTTATGAGCTGACCTACGAAATAAATGTGAAAAAACAGTGAAAGGACAACTGTAACATAGTGAAAATTGGAAACAAAACAAAAATTAGCACTTCATTTCAAAATGTCGAAATATTTACAAAGAAAATATTCAACATTCTTTAATATTCGGATGCAGGAAGAATGAAAGCAAAACAATGAACAGAATGAGGACCACTGAGCTGTGCCAAGCGAATGCGGAGATGGTAGGAACGTTGCAAAGAGGCCGACTGATTATAAAGCAGGTCGACTGGTCACTGAATTAATGGTAACAATTCCGATTTCGAAAACAGACGAGACAAATGATGGTCCAGTATGTGCAGAGACATATCGATAGAATCTGTGTTTACATGAATCGCTGTTGGCAATTTGTAAAAATAAATTAATTTCTTATATAAACAGTTGTTTCATATTCAAGCACCCGTATGGAAGGAAATATTCCACATTGCGGACGCACATCCGATACAGTCAATCGTTTGGTTTGAGGCAGATTTTGCCTCGCGTTATAATTTCCTATAATTTTTTTACAAATTGTAAAGCTTTCCTGAATGATTAGTTGAATTTCATTGTAATTAGAATTTGTGATATTATTAGATCTGCTGTGGTCCTCTTTCAAACATGTGTCCACTTATTTGTTATCCTCTCTGTTCCAAAATATGGCATATAAAGATGTCATTTATTCCATTCCAAAATATGGTATACATTTTGTCAAAGTTCTCAGTAATATAATGTAACTTTAATACATCTTCTAGATATTTATTTGTTTGATATATTAACATAAGAAAGAGAAATAAATAAAGTGCATTTCATTCTGTGTGATGTAAAATTAATAAAAGAAAAAGACAAACACTGTTTTGAGAGAGACAAATTAACATAAAAACTGCAATAAATTACAACCCGTTTTTATACTATTGTTATGCCTTAGATGTTTTATTTAAAATTGACTGGGTTGGTGTTACATTTTCTGCAAAATAGCAGGTGTCCATTTGATTTCTGTTTATAATGAACTATTTAATTATTGTGGTTTAATGCACTACAGAAGACTAGAATCATTCACAACTGCTCTGTCTGATAGTCCCTTCACTACTAACAGACTACCACAAAGCGAAACATTTTGTGCGCGTATTCGCAATAATCAAACCTATTTTGTTTGTTACTATACCATATTTTGGAACGGAGGGAGTAAAAAAAAAAAAAAAAAAAAAAAACCAAGCTGTTAATATCTGACATGCTTAAAACAAAACTCGTCAGTTGTTCCAAATTCGTAATATTAACACCTTTATATTTTAAAAAGGCGACCAATGAAACCCATTTCTGGCCAAGCATTACATTATATGTAGAGACTACATTTAATGAATCTCTGAAACAACAAACTTCATCATAGAAATAATTTTCATTCATATTATAATAATAATACTAATAATAATAATAATAATAATAATAATAATAATAATAATAATAATAATAATAATAATCCTTGGCGCTACAGCCTTGAAGGGCCTAGATCGACCAGCCGGCTACTGGCCTCACGCCCACATGCCGAAGCAGAGGTGGACGATCATCCAACCAGAATGGAGGTATCGTGTGGTTAGCACGATGATCCCCCAGCCGTTATAGCTGGCATTCGCAACCGGATTTCCCTACCTATCGTAGCTCCCCAAGTGCATCACGATGCTGGGTGGGCACCGGTCCCATACACTGGCCGAAATTTCATGAGAAAATTTCTTCCCCCATGAGGATTCGAACCAGCGCGCATTCCGTAACGCGAACAATAGGCAGATACCTTAGACCACGACGCCACGGCGCGGGACAATTTTCATTCATAGTACAATGAAATGTTTGATATAAAGATTTTTGCATTATGAAAAAAGTGATGGAGAAAAATACTCGAATGGAAGAATAATACGGGACCCGAAAGACTGTAAGAAATTAGTGTAAAATTCTGAAAATATAGGAGATTTTGTACCTCTAGTTTATAAGCAAGTCTCGATTAAGAATCTTAATATATCTCCAGCGCAATATCTCTTAACACCGAAGAGAACTCTGGTGGAAGAACATAGGAAAGAAAGTAGAAAATGTTATAATGACCACGATAACGCAAAAGAGCTTCCTATATTATAAGAAAACTTCTGCAAATAAATGATAAAAGTCATACAATAGAAAGAGATATTTATGCAGATACTATTCAAATGCGGAGAGAAATGTTACAAAAGAGTCCTGCGTTTGGTAACCTGAAGCCTCTGAGCGACGAGCAACAGTGTAGGTATGTACACAGTTCAGGTTGATGTTCAGTGAACCATGTCAAAACAAAACAAAGCTAGACGGTTGGAAATGATTGTTCCAATAGGAGAATTTAGTAGCGAACACTTCATTGAGAAAGAATAAAACGTATTTTACCAAAAAGAAGGAGAAATTTTCTTTTGAAACACTCAAAATGTTTACAGTCACTCGTCGTAATGTATAGAGACTCGTAAAGCAAGTAGTCAATGTCAATAATTTTGTTTTCATTGCGATTTATTGTATTAGTGTAATTTCCACCATTTACTTATGAATTTATTTATATATGTGTACTAGAGATGAACAACGATCGAGAAAGCGAGACAAACAGCGCCCGCAAAGCCGAAAACCTGCACGACAATGTTGTATTACATCGCGTCCTTGACGTAAAGACTACAGAGTCTTCCCAGACTCGATATTGATCAAATCCCGAAGTCCCGAAGGAGCCTTCAATCGCCACAGTTGTTTATATCTGACTGAACTTTTATCTACTTTGGGAACTGTTATATATGCATAAACAATCAAGTAGCCTATTTGAAAGATCTCTACCTTTCAGTGTATAATAATCCGTTCCCCAGTATTTATTTAATTACTAGGCCCTTATTAAAAGGCTTGAAATTTTCTTTTCATATGTTTAAGATTAAGTGTGCAATCTCAAGTAAAAAGATATTAATGTCATGTTTTATGTTTCTTAGAAATGCAAATTTATTTGAGAGTTGTTTTTTTATCTATATAACCATAGGTAATATCATAAATATAATAGAACCAGAACATGTTGATAACTAAAAAAACTGTTCTATTTTATCTTTTTGTCTCATTTAAACATTTATTTTATTTATTTGAATGATGTATATTCAAAGTTACGAAATCTTTCCACGCCGACCAAATGCTATTTCGAGAATGACGAGCGAGACTCGAAGCGCAGCGAGAATGACGAGCCGAGACTCGAAAGACAAATGCAACGAACACAGCGAGCGAGAGCGGCAGTTAGTTTTGTTCATCTCTAATGTGTACATACGTAGGCTGTGTCCAGTTACAACGTTCATGTGTAAAGCAAGCAGGCCTATTCATAATTAATTTCTATGCTCTGGTATTATAGACGGTAATACATTGAGACAAAAACAACCTACAAACATTTCTAAATGAACAGAAGTTGAAACATCAGACCGAAATATATTAGGCCTATATATATTTCAATATTAACTCATTTTATTTTTGGATATTCAAATTTCAATTCATTCAATAAATTATCATATTATTTACTTATAAACTCATTTCGCTTTATTTTAAGACGTGCAATTTAAATATTCAAAACTATGTAAATAGGCGAAAAATAAAGAGCATTTGTTTTTACTTTTTGGTTGAAAAATATAGTGTGAAACAAAAACGTAGACCTATCTAAAATATAGATGCGTTTTACTTGTGAGAATAATTTTCTCTTGTCCATAAGATGGCTTTAAATAAATATTTGTTGTTAAATACACATGACAGTATATTTTGTACATGAGTAGCATTCTCATAGTTCAGTGCCTCTACTGCCCTATACGAAAAAGCAGATGTAAACACACGAAACGGAGCGGGGAGATGAGTCAGAGCCCTTCTTTGCAAGCGAAGCTAGTATGATCCATGTGCATCTAACTTATACTCAAAGTAACCAAATGCAGGGCTTTAGTTATAACTATAATAAATCAATAATGAGAAATGCAAGGAAATTATAAGTCACAGAGAAAACTTTTCGCATTGACATTTTGTAACCATACTCATCATATAAAACATCGGAGGTTGAGGTCTGTATCTTTCGTGAAGCGCCATCAAAACTGCAGGGACAAAGATGAAATTGAGAAAGAAAATATGCGTGTACAGACTTAATACACTGTAACATCAATTTTAATAGTAATTCGCTTTGACATTAATTTGATTATTCTCATATGTATAACATAACTGTGATTTGTAATCTTCGGCGCTTTCACGAAAATAACAAAGGTTGTGAAAAGCTATAATAAATTAAATATGCCTTGCAACGCATTCCTTTATCGAAGACTTCAACAAGAAATGTACTTGAGCAATCACAATCATCCTGATGGAACTGACAGAGTAGTGGAAGAGAGCAACGTCCAAAAGCAGCAATCAATAAATCGATAAATATATTTCGTAGATTCCAATTTCTAAAGTCGTCCCATTTGCTGGTAACCATTTTATGTTACAAGAATCACATCTCAGTCAATTCAATCTTTCCCGAGTGGGAAGTGAAGAAAAAGTCTATTTTTAGCCTTACTGAAAGATGGAATCAAGTCCCTTTTATTTTTGTTTCTTCGTGACCATAACTTTTAACACACGAAATACTCCATTTCAAAATAAAAGTTTCCTTTCCCAATATCTATCTTTTCTTTTTACAAAATCTAGAGGAAATGGAAGTTCAATAAAGTTAAATTGCCTCAAAATTATTTAACACGGAGTAAACAAGTTTACCGTTTGAATTGATGCGGGATTTGAACGAAAAGCTAGTCTTATTAAAGTGACGACGACCACAAACAAAATTTCAATTATGCGTATTCTGAACTGACCTCAAAAGAGACTGAGACAGTGTGAGATAAATGAGAGGCGTAGCGCGGAATGGAGAGGGTTTTCCACAATATTAACCGCTGGTTTCATACTTTTCGGCATACCTAATATTTCCAATACTCATTACCGTCGTCATTATTAGGATGTAGTTATGAACAAAGCCTCAGTTTTCAAATATTCTGTCGCTTTAATGCATCTGTGCAGAGAATTCAAATATCGCCAATCAATTCATCGAAGTACATTCCACGCAATCCTAATTCTAAATCACACTTCGGTACAGACAACGCATAAAGTGTGGAAACGCACGAAATATTGAAGTTTCAATGTTTTATCTTACAGAAATTCGCACATTTATAGCGAATGTGACTAATTTTCGACTAAGATCTTTCTCTTAAGTTGAAGTCGGATTCAGATTTTGAATATTTAAATCAATTCATAATAATACTACTAAGAATAAAATAGTGATAGTAAAATAATGTAATAATAATCACCACCAACATCATCTACAACAGCAACAGCAGCAATAGGTCTCAGATCAATGGTCTTGTTTCGAGCCGAAACAAACTATTCGTGCTATTTAAGAATTATTCATCTATTTCTAAATCATTTAGACTAAACCGAGCTTAGCTTTGTAGTAATAAATACAATCTTTTTTTTTACGAAGGCTTATACAGGGACATCATTTTATTTTTACTTCAATTTTTATTGTACCTGAGTTTTTGAATGTACTTCACTCCCACCCCTTCTACTAATGAAGTTCAACCGTTCTCCACACAGATCTAAGACCGCATATACAGTCATAGTAGCCTTACAGTCACAGTACGTTCCAAACATATGTTCGCGTTTTCCAATGACGAAAGAGCTTTCAATATTGCATCATTTTCCCACAGGTACTGTCATCCATTTGCCTACGTCGCATTCCGGTTTTCCGCACCAGCTTCTATTCGCCTCTCTGTAAAGGCTGTCTTAGCTCTTTTCTGAGAACATTAATTTCTGTTAGGAATTGGACATCTACGCAATATTATACAACTGTTTAAAATAACTTAAATAAAAAGGCCTCGTTAAGTAATTAACTGTCACGTGACTCCCCCACCCCCTTTCTACGATCCTGTGACATAACCACTTGGACGGACAGTAGATAGCATGTTTGAGTAATTTTATCTTTTCGGATCGAGCAGAAGTGAAGATTGAATTTACAGTACGTAAGGTACTCTTTTACAGAGTAGGTACAGAATTATTTCAACATGAGTTACTAGTACGAAGGACGAAATTGGTAATTGGAAATATACACATTAGAACTGAAGCCTGTATCGAAATGAACCGCCACCATTTTGAAAAATGTGTTTAAATATCCATATTATGATTATTTTTCAATTTAACTTCATTCTCTATAGTGTACGCTAATGTGCTGTAGACAGTATAATATACACTGCATAATGAATACGTCCGTATGGACAGCTCAGTTCGTGAGTAAAAACACTTATTGTTAATACTGTACTGTATTCTGATTAAACAAAAACCTAATGAAAATTATCAAACTCAAAAGCGTGATATTTCCTAGTTTACGTAAATGGATGAACTACTTTTCTTCCCTCCTATACCTAGTAAAGTGATATGTTTGTATATTAAGCCATCGAACTCCAGTCGGGGAAGGGGGTAGCAACCGTTGATCCAAAGGTATAGCCAGGTTAATATCAGAAATGTTAGTAAAAATAAAATGATGTCCCTGTATAAGACAATTGAATACTTCCCTCGAATAAGGGTGTAACCAACAAATCTATAATACACGTTTCAAGTGAAAAGAAAATAATTTCAGGGGCATATTTCTCTAGTATTATATTACTAGCAGGACCATTTGATTAACCAAGGATACAAGGTTATTGAGCTATTGGATGCAATAATTTATTGTTATAAAGGAATGCTTCGAAATTACTTTTTCTACTGAAGTCACATATTTCAATAATTTGATGTTGCATCCTTTTTTGAGGGAGGTCTTCAATTACAGTAAACTTATTAATGGAGAAAAATTCGTTGCGGCTCCGGGAATTGAACCCAGGACCCTCAGCTTGACGCGCTGAGTGCTCTTACCATCTGAACTATGGCAAGACCCGATCCATAGCGCCGGCCGAACTCTCCTCCTTTGTATCGTCGATGGACTACTACCTGCATTTTAGAAGCACGCACTCAGTGGGCCTTCGACGATATAAAGGAGGAGAGTTCGGACGGCGCGCGGCGTGTGGATCATGTCTCGGAATAGCTCAGATGGTATGAGCACTCAGCGCCGGAACGAATTTTTCTCCATCAGTAAGTATCTACGTGATGACTACATAAAAGTCATTTGATTACACAACATTCAATAGAGGACGGCGAGGTTCTCTAATAAAAATGTATATAAGAAAATTATCTTAGTAGTATCTGTTTTATTAATAGTAATTGAAATATAAATAATTATATTCATACACGATCCCCCACCGAGAAATCTGCGAAGCGCATTTTGAATTAAAACGGAACTCTGAAGCGCACAAACATACGCGGCAGGAACACACACACACACACACACTAACTTGATATACTCACTATATGCATGTAGTTATTTTAAACAAATCTTACACACACTAACTACATATTGGTTTACATTATTTTTTCTTCTTACAGTACATATCTACGTCTCAAGTCCTACATTTCCAAGATATTGAACCCTGTCTATTTCACCTGTCTTACAATCCAGCCATGAAACATTCCTAACAGAAGCCGTCTAATGTTAATGGAATTTGCTTTCATCGTAGTATATATTTTGTTTGGAGTAGCACATCGAGTATACGATATAATTTTATAGGGATGTAATGAGTAAAATTGTCCGTTGTACTGTTTATGATAAAACTCAATCCCATTAGTACAGTAGTTCTAGGCTGGAAATCTAAGGGCTTAAAACCTAATAATACTGAAGGGAACGACAGTACATAGGTAGAAATATAAGCATTGTAGACAAAATCGGCGAAAATATACATAACTTCATCCAGAAGTGGTACATTAGATATTAGATCTACGTAAGCTGTGGGAACTTCACTAGCTGGCAAAGAAGGCAGTCCTACAGTGCGCTTCAAGATGTGTTATTTCTTGGCCGCGTGGTGCGCTTCGAATCTCCTCAGTTCACGTAAACAATTCTGCAGAGCGCAGACATAGGTCTATAATGCTTTCCTCACGCAGTATGCTCAGTGGAATTTTCGTTCCGTTTAAATTTTTTGTATCATTATGCTGTGTAGCAAGAAATATCCCAATAAATAAGTTGCCTTATCATTAGGTAGCGAATCTTTAAAATTGTTGGAACGCTAAATTAGTAGCATTGCTTAAATCACATTTAACGGACTGTTACTTATCGTTCCATTAGCTATTTAACTATGCATTTCCAGCTTTCGAGCGAGGCAACGTCACCAGCTAAAGACGCATAACTTTCACGAGATAATGGTACCATCATAAATGGCAATTCAATGAAAAATTTCACTAACATAGCCTTCGATTATTTAAAGCCTGAACATAATATAGTCCACACCTGTGGAGTAACGGTCAGCGCGTCTGGCCGCGAAACCAGGTGGCCCGGGTTCGAATCCCGGTCGGGGAAAGTTATCTGGTTGAGGTTTTTTCCGGGGTTTTCCCTCAACCCAATACGAGCAAATGCTGGGTAACTTTCGGTGCTGGACCCCGGACTCATTTCACCGGCATTATCACCTTCATTTCATTCAGACGCTAAATAACTTAGATGTTGATACAGCGTTGTAAAATAACCTAATAAAAATAAAAACATAATATAAAATCAATCTCGTCATACGTTTCTATCAAATTAGATCTGGGTAATCCAGAAAAATAGCTGACTGTCTTGGAGCATATAGTTACCAGTTTCTTTATAAGATTTCTGAATCGTGTGCTCTTAGGTGACTTCATATACTAATAAGCGAGAAGAACACATCAATTTTTTTGGAAATATAGTTTCTGCAACTTATGTATGCATGACGAATATATAGTATATAAATGGCTGACTGCCTGAACGAACGAACGGAGAAATGAGAGGAAAAATATTTAAAAGGTACGCGAAAACACGTCCTTCCAAGGGAAATTGGGGCTGAGAAGAATGTCTATGTGAGCTACAAGCCTGTTGGCCACTTGTCTCATTCCGATTTTTGTCATTCTATATGAAGAAACGTTAGACAATTCTGAAGAGAAAACCCCAAAATGGACGTAACCTAATACATTTTTCGGATTAAATTCCTGCACATTTAAAGGACAAAACTAATAATCATTTATTATTATAAGACACTGGTATCTTGTATTGACTGAGCATATTGGGAATTAAATCAATGGCGTTCCCAAAATATGCTATACATTGTTTCATATAAAGTAATTTTTTCTCGAAATTATAATAAACTTTTGTTTGAAATATATCAAAGAATAACCACCTAAAGTTAATGACATTCCTTCTGTATCACCCTGTATATTGTTTTTCAGTTCATTTTCTGTGTTCACAATAATTATTTTACTATCTGCAAACGTGCTTCGAGGAGCATCATCAACTTATTATTATATTTTTATTTATATCTGTCAGTTTTGAATGATATCGAAAGTTTAGTTGCTAAATATATCAAGCCTATGTCTAACTGATGAATTTATATCTAGGGATGAAATTCTCTCAAATCCCTCTAAACAGCTTACTAGAATTATCATAAACGTGGGTTTACATATGTATACTGGCAAAATTATATATTCTCCTCCAATGGACCTGTGTTGTCTGGAATGAAACAAGTAATCAACATAGTTGTTCCTGTAGTTCATGTAGTTCCTGGAGTTCACATAGTTTGTTCCTGTTGTTTACGAAATTCTTTTAAAGTACATGAAACCGTACATATATTTCAGATAATTTTCTCTCCCGTTCGTCGACGTATATGCAAACAGCTTGCAAGTTGTTTTGAGTGTAATGTTTAGGAACTGAACGTTAGGTTCGTTATGTGGTTGGGAAGAAGTAGAAAGATTTTAAATTATAATATTTTATCATTAAGTAAAAGCTCAAGAACGTATCACGTTTTATAAATGACATAATCATGTTATGATCTTTATTTATGTGTGTACAGTACACATACAAAACTGAAATAAAGTAAATACCTAAAGAAATAAATTGTACCCCAGAGAAAAGGCTTTTTACAAAGTGGATAAGAATAAACGGATGGAGATCTAAAAAAGAAAATTGGTGTAGATTAGAAAGACAGACAGAAGGCTGTTCAGTAATTTTTATACGAAACAACTAGTCAAAGATAGAATAGGGGAAGAAATGTCAGAAAGAAGTGAAATAGGGAGGAATACATCAAGGATGCCCTTTATTATCTATCCTGTTCAATATCTACTCGAAGGACTTCGTGAACAACTGTTTTCAGAATCTGGGGGAGTAATAGTAGGAGGAATAAGAATAAAGTGTAGGCCTATTAAGTTTTCTGATATGGTGTTGTTAGCAGAAGAGATGATACTAAAGGATATGTTACTGGAGCTAAAAGACAGCTGTCAGCTGTATGGGATGCAGATAAACGCAAATAAAACGAAGACCATAGTCATAGGAAGAAAAATAAAGAAGGTAAACTTGCGAATTCTAAATGAGGTAGTAGGGCAAGTAGACAGCTTCAAATACTTGGGGTGTACTGTAAGCGGTAACATGAGCTGCTGCCAGGAAAACAAAAAGATAGCAATGGCCAAGGAAGCTTTTAATAGAAAAAGGAGCATCTTCTGCGGACCCTTGAAGAAGAACTAAGGAAGAGACTAGTAAGGTGCTTCGTGTGGAGTGTAGCATTGTATCGGGCAGAAATATGGACATTACGACGAAGTAAAGAGAAGCGAATAGAAACATTTCGTCGTTGTTCCTGCAGTAACTCCTATGCGACATATTCATCGATTTTGAGATTTTTGCTCTATTAAATAACCTTTTTTAAGTTGGTTATTTAACGACGCTGTATCAAATATGAGGTTATTTAGCGTCGATGAGATTGGTGATAGCGAGGTGATATTTGGCGAAATGTGGCCGAGGATTCGCCATAGATTACCTGGCATTCACCTTACGGTTGGGTAAAACCTCGGAAAAAACTCAGGTAATCAGCCCAAGCGGGGATCGAACCCCCGCCCGAGCGCAACTTCAGACCGGCAGGCAGGCAAGCGCCTTAACCGACTGAGCCACCCCGGTGGGTATTAAATAACTTAAATAGTGATACAGCAGATAATAAACTCTCCTGTATGTAATTATATTTCTTTGTTTCGAAAATGTAAGAATCACATTCTCCTATGTACGGCTACCGCAGGATGAATAAATGTGTTTTTTCTTCCTATTGAAAAATTTTATATTTTGCACATAGGAGTTATTGCAGAAACAACGAAGATTTGAAATGTGGATATGGAGAAGAATGGAGCGTGTGAAATGGACAGACAGAATAAGAAATGAAGCTTTTCTGGAAAGAGTGGGTGAAGAAAGAATGATGCTGAAACTGATCAGGAAGAGAAAAAGGAATTGGTTGGTTCACAGGCTGAGAAGAAACTGCCTACTAAAGGATTGCACTGGTAGGAATGGTGAACGAGAGAAAAAGATATCAGATGATGGACAACATTAAGCTATATTATGGATCACATGCGGAGACAAAGAGGAAGCCTAAAAATATGAAAGATTTGAGAACGCTGAGTTTGCTGTGAAAGACTATGACTTGGGCAGAACACTATGAATGAATGAATGAGTAAATAAATGAATAATGTACTCTTTCGACAACATAAAAAATCGGGAAGTTTTTGGTATCTTGAACAGATTAAGAGATTCATTAATTTATTAGTATTTGAAATACCTTCCTTGAGCAGGAATACAATTTATGACTCTTTGCAAGAATGACTAGATAGATGAATCAAAGTTGCTAATAGACTAATGGTACCGCCAATCCTTTTAATTTACGGAAAGGGACAAGATACTTTAATTCTTGAATCGCAAGATATCATTTTATACTCATTGTCAGCACAACTAAAAACTCTAACAACCAACTCAACAGAGGCAGATTATAGGTCGCTCCACGGACTTCAATCATGACGTGCGCAGTGGAGGTATAATGCCTGGAGCAGCAATTGTCAACGTAATTATTCAACTTGAATACAGATATGTTGAAATGCATCAATACTGAACGAGCTAAGGGATGCACCCTACAATTCCTGAGCATTATACCCAAAACATTGCATACTAATGCATACGCGTAGATGTATGCATACAAGCTAGTCCACATGTAGCGACAACAAATGTTTGATATGAATGGTAAAGCCGTTACCCGAAAGTCGACGTAGACATTTTCCTGTGCAATATTTGAAATGTGAGATAATTCATTTTCAGCGATTTCAAAAATCGAATCTTTATAAACCTGTTTTCATACTTAAACATAATAAAAACAGCAATAATTTACAATATATAATCCATTACGTTAGGGGGAAAGTACAATATTATGTAATTAATTAAATATTTTTCAATAAGCATGTATAATATTAAATGGATTCGAGGGAGGTGGGATATGATAGAGATTAGAATAATCTAGCACAGAATAATAATAATAATAATAATAATAATAATAATAATAATAATAATAATAATAATAATAATAATAATAATAATTTATTTTAGCTGGCAGAGTTAAGGCCGTAAGGCCTTCTCTTCCACTCAACCAGCAAAGAGTGTATATACACATGCATGAACTTACAAAAAATTCAACAATTTGATTAAGTGAGAGTTACATGTATACAAGAGTTATATACGAATTAAACAACAAAATACTATGAACTATTAATTAGACACTGAAATAAACTGTGTAGCAGAATTAAGCTAAAATACATAAAATGTTAATATATTTCAAATAATATTAGATAATAGAAAGAGATTATTACGAGACAATTTTGAAAATACAGCACTATCAGGATGATGTCTAAATAGGGACCAATGGCGGGCTTATGTGAGGGCGGCAATGAACCTGCGGGTTCCTTAAAAGCCATTTGTAAGGAAGTTGTAAGTAAGTAAGTAAGTAAGTAAGTAAGTAAGTAAGTAAGTAAGTAAGTAAGCCTGTTTAATATTACATTTTGTGAGTAAACCGCTTGTATGAATCTATTTTAATACGAACATACACAGAGTTCCGGAGTTTACGTATAGTATCATAAATTTAACATTTAACGTAAGAACGTTGTAATATTTAGAGGTATCACAATGTTGTAATTCGTATTCGATTTTTTATAGGAGACAGCTACTACAATTGCCACGCAAGCCACAACTCTCGTGTCAAGTGACCTTGACAAGACTGCCGTTGATGAACCTGTTCTTCTCTAGCAATGTTGCATTCTTTTCGCATGTGCAGTGATTTAAAACTAGTGGGTTTGAAATTAATTACACGAAAACCGTCCACGCTAATGAAATACGCCAGAGGAATAAATGATTATTACATTTTCTATCGGTATGGACAAAAATTTCAACCGTTTCGGCCTATACAGTTACCATCTCGAGGACTCGGGCTGCAAATCTTAAGAGACTCCTTAGGTATAGTATATAATCCAGTCCCTACCATCATACCCCACCTCTCTCAAATACATTTTTATATTATCCTCTCATCTACATCTCGGTCATCCCAAAAGTCTTTTCCCTCCGGCCTCCCAACTAACACTCTATATGCATTCCTGGATTCGCTCATGTGCTACCCGCCCTGCCCATCTTAACGACTGGATTTAATGTACAGTAGTGGCAAAAAAACCGGACCGTCCCTTGTAGCTGATTTCAGAGTCACAGATTCAAATTTTGCTAGTCACAAAACACATCCATCTTGTATAATTAATTGTAACAATGAAATTTATTGCATTTGTTCGATTCTTACCGTCTTTTGTTTCCTTCAGTGCCTCAAACTTACAGACGAAAAAACTTTGAGAGTTTTATTTTCATCTGGCATCAATATTACATTTCTACCTCCATTCGGCAAAGAAAACTGCGTATTTTTACATTAAATAGCAGTACATACCTCTGGCTTCACTATCCATATTGAAATTACCACAGTTTGACACAAAACACAGCACAGGATTCTTTTGTATCAGCTACAACGGTCGGTCCGGGTTGATTTTTGCCACTGCTGTACCTAATTAAGTCATGTGAAAAATACAATACGTGCAATTCTGCGTTGTGCAACTTTCTCCATTTTCCCGTAACTTCATTCCTCTTAGACCCTAATATTTTCCTAAGAACCTTATTCTTAAACACCCTTAATCTTTGAGAGTCCAAGTTTAACAACCTTACAGAACAACCGGTAATATAGGAAAGTTGCTGAACCAGAAACCAAATTTATTATGGGAAGAGTCATGGTCGCCCCCAGGGTCATAATAAACGTTTCTGTGCTCCAATACCAATAACAGATTGCCTTATTTAGGCGTTTTTAATTAAGAAACAGTTAATGCTGGTCCACAGTGAACCCGGAACGAGAACCAGAGCGAGAATTGGAAACGGAGGACGTGAACGTGAAGATGTTTGATTCAAATAAACCGAGAATGGAAACGACTATGCATATCGATTATATATGTGTCAATAACGATATGTAAAGTCGATATTACGTATTCTGATGTTATGTGTATAAGTGACCAATGACGTTCTCTCATGAGAACAAACCAGCCAACATAAACACAGGTTAACCAACTTCAGAATTTATGACACAGAATATTTAAGAATTCAATTCACGTGGTAATCTGATCATATACACCACATAGTTTAGTGATTCTACTGAATTTCCGAATTGTTAGAAACGATGCATGAAGAAGAAATTGTCATGGCTCCTTGCTATAAAGTATACGACGATCAAATTGTTTTATCACGAAGCTTGAGTTGTGAGGGTGCTAGGAACAAAAGACTGTGCCGGTACTATTTCGCATTGTCTGTAATGAGGCGATAGTAGCGATCGTAGTGGTTAGCAACTCTCTATGGATGCATATTTACTACGTATTGAGCTTCGTCACTGTATATACTAGACTATGGTTTTATCATGGCAACAAAATGAATCTAGTAGGCTGTGATCGGAAACGAGAACAGCAAAGCTGAAACAGGCAACCTCACGATCCTGTTCCCATGCTCCGGCAAGCTTTTTCGTTAATTGTGAATGCTCACATTTAAATATACACATTTTAACCATTTTTCCGTTCTCGTTTCCGGTTTATTGTGAACCAGCCTTTACTCTTTAAATTTGTTCAATGAGAGTTTCATAGACTACACAGAAATTATAATATTTTAATTTCAAATTTTAAGTACCACCCAGGAGTAGCTCGAACACCACTACGCGTGCCATAGCTTGAGAACCCGTCTTATATGTATTATTATTAGAACATTCATTTTTAGCCCCTTACCTTTAGTTGTGTGCACATGGAGTTTAAGTCGTCGTTTGTTGACATCAGATTGAAGGGGTGGAGTACATGCTGGGACACACTGGACACGTACAGTCGCATTAATATAAAGTGAGTCACTTCTGTTAATCATTATTGAGCGAAACAAATTATCTTCAACTGTTGCGATTTATATCTAAGTGCATGCGTAAAGCTTCTCCTGCGATCACTCAACAACAGTTTGTATTTAGAGAAACTTCTCTCACCATCACAAGAGGTTACTGGAGCAAACAGGAAACAAGGAACGTTACTGTGTTTTACTCCACCTTGTGTCAGTTTTTTTGCCACAATGCCGAATAACCAGAGATCTTGTGTAGGACGCCTTTAAGTTTATTCTTAACTTTTTGACCAACAGTTTTACCTTGTACATCTAGAACATTCACGTTTCTTTCAAGTTATTCTACTAAATTAAGGGCGTCTGACATTTTCAGATCGCGAGCTTCTACACGTGTCATTGTTTTCGGTAACACTGAAACTACCAAGACCTGCAACACTTAGCGAACGATTCGTTGTGTATAATTTTTCCAGAAAGTCCTTAAAATAACTATTTTCGAGCTTGTGAAATAATATATTACATTTAACCATCATTTCACATAAATCTCTGTAAAATTCCGAGCCCTTAACCTGTTTGTCAGTAGAGATGGACGATTGTTCATTGGCTAACCGTAGTGAACAAATTTACGTGATAAATATATTTCTTCGAATTACAATGTTGTTTCAAGTACTTAATTTTACTTCCCATTACGTCTGACACAGAACACATATTATAGAGTCGGCATGTGACTTTATATGTTCATTTCCAAAGTCCTCCACTATCTTATTCAAACGACCCTGTAAAGAACGTTTTGCTTTCGGCATTGTAAATGCACTGATCTTGTATAGGGACATCATTTTATTTTTACTTGCATTTTTATTGTACCTGCATTTCTGAATGTACTTCACTCTCACCCCTTCACTAATGTCCTTGCTCCCGTCAGACACACAAACTTACGGCCGCTGTTGCATTCGAAGTCTTCAAGCAGTGAAGTAAACACTGCAGTGTATAGTGTGTTTCACAAATATGATTGCGTTTTCTACAGAAGAAAGAACCTATATTAATAATATCGTACTAAAAATTATATTCAAGAAACGATAAATTCAATTCCAGAGAATATGCTTCAAAATGTTTTTAATAATATGCGTACTGAATTGAAGCCTGCATTGTAATGAACGGCAACCATTTTCAGCAACTTGTTTAAAAATTCAGATTAGCTTTTTTTTGAATTGAGGTGGCTAGAAGCAAAGGAATGCTAGTGACATTTGTAATTACATGAGTTAAGTGCATCCAGTGTAAGCTAAAGTATCTACAATTTTAGTGGCAAAGGGATATTTTAATCGCATCACACATTAAAATTTAAATAAAAATTTCACCGATTTTACGAAAGCTTAAATATTTAAACCCCATTTTCTCAAAGTAACTTAAGTGCACTTACAGCCCTTTACTTATGACCCCCTCAATTTAAATGCACTCTCTATATTTTATGTTAACATCAATAATTAATATGCTAAATAAAGTAGACATTACATAACGAACATAGCCGCCTGAAAAGTTGAGTTTTTGAAAAAAAAATGATACTACTCTACTGTATTTTGATAAATTCCGTAAAAGTGATGATCAAACTGAAAATCGTAATATCGTATTTCCCTACAACATAAATGGATACACTACTTTTCTCTTCTCCTATACGTAGTAAAATGAATTATTTACATATTGCACTAGTAACATGAAACTCCTATAATGGAAGGGGGCAACAGTGTTTCCGAGTATTGCCAGGTTAATGTTAAAAATGTTGGTAAATATAAAGTGATGTCCCTGTACAACTAAAGATAATAGGCACGGTACGTTCGCTGTGTGCTCTACGTGGACGGTCTGTCTTACAACTCCGCAACTATTTTGTATGTGATCCGTACGTACACAAGGTCAAGTGACGTCATCCATACTCCGTACAGCTAACTTAACATTCGCTTTCTGTTGTGTTTTGGGGCTAAAAGTGAATGCTCTAATTATTATATTTCTTACGTACGCCATATTATAATTTTAATTCTCAAAGCTCTGATTATAGTTTTAACAATATTTTTTATCAGATTGGAGGTAAGTTACAATGTTTTGTAAATTAAGAGTATCGTTTCAATAATAAAATTGAAGTACAACTTCTTTAGGCAGGATACGAGTCGAATGCTGTGAAACAAAATTCTGTAACGGATGCCGTAAGAGGGCTTTGTAGTTTGTTGTTACGGGATTGTGTACGTTGCTACGTTATAGCGTAAATAAAGTTGTTGATGTTTGCGGTTTTCCGCAAATTTACATAAATTAATGCATGAATTAATGAGAGTGGGGCTGCTTCTTAGTAGTGGGTCTTCTGTGCAGATAATGTTGTGACACAAATCGAAACCAGTGAGTGAAGTTTTACATTATTGAACATCTTTGTGCTAAAAATATGCCGTAAACAGGGACTGAACAGACAAGAACATAGCGTGAAGGAAAGCCTGCAAATGAACCGCTGATGAAGCAAATACGGAACATAACTTAAAAACAGCAATATACAGGGTGTTTCCGAGGTGGTATTACAAACTTTCAGGGATGATGGCGAAGGGCACATGTATCAATTTGAGATAAGGAACCCTGGTCCGGAAATGACAGAGTCGAAAGTTATAAGCAAAAATAGTTGTGTGGAAATGAAATAATTTTATTCCTCTGTACACCTTATTTATGTGTATTTATCTGTACATCTTACACAAACTGTATTCATCTGACGTTGTTTACATTGTCTACTTACAGTATTCCGTTCAGTGCGCTGTCTGAGGGTTGGGGACAGGAACTACACTAAAGCAATGCAGATAGCGTAATGTGTAACGGACATGGTCTGTCCTAATATGCACGTCTGTAGACAGTAGTGTATGTGTACAAGTTGCAGTGTCCAGTCGATCACTCCTAGTGAAATGGAGGAGTACACGAAAGCGGAATAAGCAGACTTTATTTTCGAATACGGATGAGCCAATGGGAACAGTAGACAAGCTCACAGATTGTATCGTGACAAGTACCCACGTAGGAGACATCTGTCCAAAGGTTAAGGGAAGGCGGGCACATGGTTCCAAATTGAAATTCCATTTCCACACAACTATTTTTGCTTATAACTTTGGACTCAGTCATTTCCGGACCATGGTTCCTGATCTCATATTGATACATGTGTCCTTCGCCATTATCCCTGAAAGTTTGTAACACCACCTCGGAAACTTCCTGTATAAACTGAAAACACCAGCAAGAGTATCATGTTCTAGGCCTATTTAATAAAAACTGTAATAGGCCTACCACTGGCGCAAACTTCAAAATTTTCTCAGAAAAAATGTTTTTTTTTTTCTCCCCAAAGGTTTAACACCCTCTTATTCGGTATTATTGCGAGCACGATTGTGATTTTTGTCCATACTGATAGTAAATCTAATAAAGAATAATTTATCTCTCTTGCGTATTTCAATAGCGTTGACGGTTTTCGTGTAATTTTAATTTAAAACCACTAATTTCAAGCCACTGAACGATACGTTGACCTCTTACATCTGTGTTACTAGAAGAAGGAACAGTGTGTTTGCGACGATGTTATTTGACTGCTGAAACTTCAAATTCAATTTTCTAATTAACCGTGCATTTAATAACAAAACGTAATTATGTTTTCTATTCACTTAAGCGTACCCTATCGTCACTTTCAATTTGAAGCATTATTTCATTTCCATCCTATATATAGTCGTAATATGAAAATGTCAGAGAGGGAAACAAAGTAATAGCCTTTGTATGGAAATATCCAATAAAAGTAAAAGAGTGGTAAATTATGAAATATAATTAGTAGAACAAGTAATAAATTTATACAGGAACATCATTTTATTTTTACTTCAATTTTTATTGTACCTGAGTTTTTGAATGTACTTCACTCCCACCCCTTCGACTAAGGAAGTTCCAACTCCACACAGAACCAAGACCGCAGATAGTAAGCAGTACTGAGTTACTGAGTAAAGTACGTTCCAGAAATATGTTCGCGTTTTCCAGTGACGAAAGAGCTTTCAATATTGGATCATATTTTCGCACAGGTACTGTCCGTTTGCCTACGTCGCATCCCGATTTCCCCCACCTGCTTCTGCTCGCCCCTCTGTAATAGCTGGGCTGTCTTAGCTCTTTTCTGAAAACATTAATTTCTCTTAGGAATTGGAAGTTTACGTAATATTATACAGCTGTTTAATTTAACTTAAATAAAAGGGCCTCGTTAAGTAATTAACTGTCACGTGATTTCCTCCCTTTCTACAATCCTGCGGCATAACCACTTGGACGGACAGTAGATAGCATGTCTGAGTAATTTTATATTTTCGGGTCGGGCAGAAGTGAAGATTCAATTTACAGTACGTAGAGTAGGTACAGAATTATTTCAACATGAGTTACTAGTACGAAGGACGAAACTGGCAATTGGAATTAGATGCAATAGTCTATAGTGCGATAATATGCACAAAAGAACTGAAGCCTGTATCGAAATGAACGGCCACCATTTTCAAAATTGTGTTTAAATATTCATATTATGATTATTTTTCAATTTAACTTCTTTCTCTATATTGTACGCTAATGTGCTGTAGACAGTATAATATACACTGCATAATGAATACGTTCGCATGGATAACTCACTTCGTGAGTAAAAACACTTATTCTTAATACAGTACTGTACTTTGATTAAAGAAAAACCTAATGAAAATTATCAAACTCAAAATCGCGATATTTCCTAGTTTACGTAAATGGATGAACTACTTTTCTTCCTTCCTATACCTAGTAGAGTGATTTGTGTTTTACGCCAGTATCATCGAACTCCAGTCTTGGAGGGGGGAGCAAGCGGTGTTTCCGGTTCTCTAAAGGTATAAACAGGTTAATATTAAAAATGTTAGTAAAAATAAAATTATGTCCCTGTACTATATGGGCTGCAATGTGCGATACGCAAAAGAACAGGGCATTAACGAGAAACTGCAAAGATTACAACAAATATATCGTACCATAAGAACTCTAAAGTGAGAAAGGACATACTACTGGAGCTCTATACTGTAATGGAAATACCAGCGCTCCGTTACGGATCTGAATGCAGAACAGTAAATTTACAAATAAACAAATGAAAATTTGGAAGTAGCTGAAATGCATTTCTCAGTACGAACATTGGCAGGGTGTCGGCTTGTTGATCATAGACGAAGTGAAAATATAGGAAAAGAACTACAAATAGAAAATATCATTTCTAGGATAAAATTGAAAGAGCATGTGAAAGGAATGAATCGAGACAGACTTACAAAAGTAGCTTTGAATTACCATCTTAGAGGAAGAAGAGACAAGGCACGCCCATGTAAACGATGGCGAGAGCAATTTTAATGATATTTTAAACTTCTAAGACTATAGTAAAGATACAATACATCATACATACATAATGTTCTGACAAATGGCAGGTCTTTCACTGCAAACCCAGCTTTCTCCTATTTTCTGCCTTCCTCAGTCTTCGCATTAAATCCATATATCTTAATGTAGTCTATCACCTAATATCTTATTCTGCCCCGAACTCGTCTCCGGTTCACCATTTCTTCCAGTGCATCTTTCAGTAACCATTTTCTTCTCAACCTGTGACCAAACCAATTCCTTTTTCTCTTCCTGATCAGATACAGCATCATTCTTTCTTCACCCACTCTTTCCAATATAACTTCATTTCTTATTCTGTTTGTCCACTTCACACGCTCCATTCTTCTCCATATCCATATTTCAAATGCTTCTATTCGCTTCTCTTCACTTCGTCGAAATGCCTATGTTTCTGCCCCATACTGCCACACTCCACACAAAACACTTCACTAATCTCTTTCTTACTTCTTTTTCAAAGGATCAGTAGAAAATGCTCCTTTTTCTATTGAAAGCTTCCTTTGCCATTGCTATCCTCCTTATGACTTCCTAGCAACAGCTCATGTTACTGCTTATAGTATACCCCAAGTATGGCTGAGGGATTAGCGAGTCTAACTCTGAACTCAGCGGATCCGGCTTCGATCCTCGGTTGAGACGAGTTGCCTGGGTGAGGTTTTTTCGGGGTTTTTCCCCCTCACTCTTCTGGATGAATATCAGGTAACTTTATCAGGCGATTGGAACCCCACTCATCTTCGCCACTTTCCTTTTCTCCCCAATCATCCTTTCATTCATCATAACGTTACTTCTTCTGGTTTTCAATTTGCTCTACAGGTGGTCCACCGAAGCTGCTGGCTCTCTCGACCGGCCTCTGTGAATTGTATTCATGTGATGATAGATAGCTCCTGCAACGGAACCCGGGGCACACCTTCTCGGGGTAGGACTTCCGCCTCGGACCGTTAAGGGAGTCTTGGGGGGGTTGCCGAAGTAGGAGAGGTACATGGACTTTGTAGGCTGTAGGACCAGTCGTTAAGGGGTCAAGTGGTTAGGTCGGTGCGCGTAGAGGATCGGTGGGCACGCAATTCATCCCATATAGGTGGGTGTACAATAGATCTCAGATCTTAGTGCGTGAGAAGTTCCCTCCCTCCCTCCTAACAAGGAAAAAAAAACAAGTAATTTAACCTTTCCATTGATCTACTGCCTCATTTAGTATCTACACGTTTACCTTCTTTACTTTTCTTTCTTCTTGTCTGCATTATCTTCATCCCTTACTGCTGACAGCTGTCATTTAGCTCCACTAACATTTTTCTTAGTATTGTTCTTCTTCTGCTAACAACGCCGTATCATCCCGATAGGCATATCTATCTATTATAATGAAAATGGTTATAGATTTGAACATTTTAATGTAACTACCGCTGAAAATTACGCCAAAAATGAAAGAGTGAAACTAGAACGAGTGTGAGAATACACGACAAGGAACTGTTTCATTTATAAATTCTGAAGAATATTGAGTATAAAAGTGTTAAATTTAACCCTAATTTATTGTCTGTTTTTGTACGAGCAATTATCATTCGTACAGGCTACACTCTCATTTGTTTTTACTTTCAATTACTACGTTTGATATTACCTGTCTCTCTGCAAAAGCCATCATTTCTGCCTTCCCGCTCACTCAAATATTTATTTAAAAATGTCTTTATCACTCGAAAGAAATATAATTTGCTCACTAAGCTCCATTATTTGTAAGTAGTCATGTACAGGCGCAGATAATCTCTTAATATCCTTAAATACCAAATAATACGTAAATTGTGATGATCTTATTCTATTGGGCATAAGAGAAGTAACTTATATACATTCGATTACCATACGAGTCCTTCCTGGTGTCAGAGTACCCTGGAATGAATAGAAAGTCCATAACTGGGAATCAGAACCTTGCAGCTTGATGCTAATTGCCATTAGTAAGCGATTACCAATACAGATGTCTCCACATGTCCATATTTGTTAACACTTTACCCAGGACGCTGAGTGAAATGGAAAGTTGGGGGAGGTCGGACGGCTCGCTAAAATTTACACACTAGATATTTGAATAAAGCTGCACTTCTCCCTACAGTTCGACTCGGAATGGAAATTTGTGTAATGTATATATGTATGTGTTATATGTGGCGGCAGAATATTCATGTGTGTAGTGTGAGTATGTGGGACCACAGGATCCACAATTCTCGCATCCTTGGTTTACTTCGCAGTGTGTAATATCGCTTTAAAATTCAAGCTGTATCTCTCAAGCAGCTATTTCTAGTTGTGTCATGTTTGTTACTTTATTCTCAACAGGAGTCATTCACTTACATAATAATTGTGATACAATGTAGAAAATAAAATACAAAAATCACTTATAAAATATTAAGTTCTCCGTACATTCCGAGTGAATTAGATACTATTTAATTATTGGTTAAATTTCTTGCGGTCAGATATAAGTATGATAATAATGTAATGAATGTATTATGATATAATAATATAATACTTCCTCCGTTCCAAAATATAGTCGCATTTCTTGAACTAGAACCTATTGGCACAGAAGTAATTTGGGATAACTTTGTACTAGTTTCCAATTTTACTATATAGACGATCTTGTTTTCTAATGCCAGGCGTTTGACAATAAAGCCATTTGACCTCTTGCACTCCAATATTTTTCAAATATATTCTCATGGTCAGCCACTGAAGCACAGATTTTAGGTGTTTCGAATCCATTTCTTGGTTTGAGTTGCACAATGGGCAGTTAGGGGACTGATATATTCCAATTCTATGCAGGTGTTAGGCCAAACAGTCATGGCCTGTTGCCAATCTAAATGCAATTTCACATTTCCCAGGCGTAATATCTTTGGACTGAGGCTATCTCCATAACCTACGATCTCTATGCATTGCTTTCTATCTATTATGTCCGGTCCCTGAAGAATATTTAAGGCTCCACGTGGTTAAATATTACATTGTGTTTATAATAGCTGGATTATTAATGATTTTCAACTTTATACTGTAAATATATACTTTTATCTTACCGTTACAATTATTGTAAATGTTAATGCTTATCCTCTCTTCTATAAAATACAATAATAACCTCGTAAGATACATAATCCTGTGTCTTGTAAATTATAAAATTAATCCGACAGTACTGTTTTGGTTCGATTTTAGGGTTACTTTGTACCGCTACAAAATTAACATAACATTGATTCTATTACAAGCATTTAAATTTGATTATTGAATTACACGAGACAATTATTACATAAAATTAATATAGCATATCTAACTACTAGATCTACTACAGACACACTTTTAAGTTTATATTGAATATAATACATTAAAGGTGATATGTTTCTTTAATAAGTACAATAAAATTATTGAAGATGTTAGTCAGACATGTTTTGGAGATGCTTCTCCATCTTCAGTGACTAATTACAACGAGTCTCCTTTAAGCCAAGCAACAACACAACTGAACCACATCGTCATTGTGATTATTCACTGAAGATGGAGAAGCATCTCCGAAACATATCTGACTAACATCTTCAATAATTTTATTGTACTTACTAGTGTTCATACAACTGAAACATATCACCTTTAATGTATTTTATCAAATCAATGAACACTGTATTGTTGACCTAACTTGTGTTTTTTATCTTTAAATATTTATATTGAATAATTATTTTTATGTCAACCTAGCATTATAAACAGGTTGTTAATACATCCAATATCGTTTGTAATCAGCTTATTATGACCTGCGTGCCAATAATAGCAATGACATATTCGCTATGACGTAATACCGAAACGCTTGGGTCGGGATGCAACTCGTCTGACTATCTTGCTTACTGCTTCTACGCGCCGTGTAAGAAAAAATGAAATGTAGGACACAAGGTAACGTATCATTTATTTCCAATCTTTGTAACAATTTTGTATCACTTTTGTAATATCACATAAAACACTTGTGGTTCTGGGAAACTACATTTACAAAAAAGGAACATTTGTAACATAAAATTTGATACCTAACCTATAACTAGAGTTTGTAATACCCGCAAGTTCATCCATTTCTCTTTATTCAATGCCAATGCCAGGCATAACTAATCGATACGATTGGCTATATGAAGATTTTGTCATAATTTTAATAAGGGTGATGTCATCGTCTCTATTACTGCAAACTTTAGAGTTTCTCTTATTAAAACTGGTAAAGGAGAATTATCATCTCAACGCATAGTCATCTTTTCCTACTTTTTGTTTAGGAATACCAATAAATTTTGCACTAATATACTGAATTAGAAGAGAGAACTGTGACTTTCATTGTTTTTCCCCTGCACTCGTCAATTGCAAACGTTTATGTTTAGCTGTTACAGTGAGTGTTGGTTTTAATGTTGAGGGATGTCGTCATACTCCTTTTCCTTCAATTCTTCGGTGCACTGTTGATTTTGCCACACCCAAACCACCTCAAGCCAGAGATCTGATATTCTTCCTTCGACTCAATGGGATTTCCTGAAGTCTCTCTCCTAATCTATGTTTCTTTCTCTCCACAGATTCTCCCTTTCATTTTAGAAGAGACATCAGCAACAATTGTGCCATTCATTACGGAGTTCTCATCTTGTTTCCATATGCTCTCTATGGACCTCTTACGCACGGCAAACTTCACAGCACTTTCCTTGATGATACACTTTCCAACACCCATTATTACTGACACTAAGTAGATGCTCATAAATGGCCCGCTGCTTATCATCTCCAGAAGTATCTGTCACTCTTTCCATTGCTTCAATGCTACATAATCACAAAAACCACGCAATGGTAAACAAATCGTCAGATTCGTGAAATAACCACTGCACTTGCCAATATCTCACTTTGAACTGAATACCCCCATGGATGAGACAACCTAACAAATGCATATTGCCCAGCATTCTGGGCATGTTTCGTATGCTCTGTGAGAGACCTACGTCAATGTTCTGTGTTTACATGCTTATTAAATGTCGTTTCTAGATTAAACAAGCTTGTTAAGGAAATGCAACTTTTTTGAGCTAGCTCCGTTGATTGTCTGTTGTCCATATTCGACAAGTTGTGAATATTGACTTATCATTATCAGTTAAGTTGGTCTCGTCTGTTCACAATATTCGAGATTGTCATTCCTGTTCAATTTCTATCTGGACTAATACACGTAATGAAAAGTTGTATAAATTACCATAATAAGTTTCCTATTCAAATAATATTTGCAGGATATAGGGATACACTTTCAGAAGTTTGTTTAAACTTTTCCAGACAATGCTGTGGCATTTGCTGAACATAGCAGCACTGCTGACTGATCTTCCACATGCTCCTGCTTATCTGAACAGGATATGAGGACTCACACATATATAGATCTAAGAGGCGCGACAGAATACCACCAGAGCTGCGGTATACGGATTATAAATCTGGAAAGAAATGCGTAGTGTGGCGGATGGTGGAACTGGTTTATCCTCACAAAACAGTTTGCAAGTAACTCATTCCATCATGGGTGAACAATAGGCTTCTTTAAGTTGCAGTGCGTAGGAATTCTCTCTGTTACGCCCGATAAACAGCTTAGAACTTGTATACAAGTCTCTAGGTCTTCTCAGTCCTTCGAAATGACCAAATTGTTTTGATTAACCCTCG
Source organism: Periplaneta americana (assembly GCF_040183065.1). NCBI lineage: Eukaryota > Metazoa > Arthropoda > Insecta > Blattodea > Blattidae > Periplaneta > Periplaneta americana. The sequence goes on along the minus strand of NC_091121.1, from coordinate 147,996,232 downwards.
TAACTTAAATGCTCTAGAATTCATGCTACTTATCCGAAGTCTGTTTTGATCGAAAGCATATTAATTGTTGTAAATAATTATATGACAGTTGACATGTTTATGCATGCATATATAAAGGAACGTAGTTTTTTAATTCACCTAAGTTATTCATTATGTTTAAACAATGAATGAATACAATATTTTAATTATTGTAATGGCAGACTATGTATTCTGTATATTTGTTTCTATTTTTGCACTTATTAGAAAACACTTTTACTTACCTTGAAATAAAACACAAAAAGGGAATTGTTATTATATCAAGTGTCAATTATTATGTTTTGACATTTAACATTTGGCTCCTAAAGATTGGGAATTGCTGAGGTGTTTGTGGGGATGAGCTCCTACAAACTATAAAATACCTCCATAGCTTGCGGCTTATAGCCTCTTCCCATTAAACTCCTATCACCTACCTGCACGCGGTGGAGCTGCTTTTACTGAAGGTGAAGGTGTGTCTGGCGAGTTTTCGGCGCCATAAAACCGATCAGCTCAGGGAAGGTAGATCTCTTTAGCCTTGGTAGGCAATCTACCTAGGAGAAGGTACTCCGAAATAAAACCCGGTCCTCCAGAGCGGAGGTTGTGCAGTGGGCTGGTTACCCACTCACGTAAAAACTTACCAACTCATAAGTCTCTAAGGAATCAGCCGGATAGCAATCAATTAAGACGACAAGGCCATAATAAAGGACAACGAACTGGTATTAAAGATATTTTACATGTAGGAACCTGGAATATAAGAGGAGGATTCAATATAAAGGAACTGGAGCTCATAGAAAACTTGAAACAACGAAATATCAATATTGCCGTTATAACAGAAACTAAGAAGAAATTGACAGGAACAAAAGACTTAAAGAACTATACTTTGATCTACAGTGGAGTTGAACAAACACAACGAGCAGTGGGTGGAGTAGGTATCCTAATAGATGAAAAATGGAAAAGAAAGATAGAATCTTATGTCTACATAAATGAAAGAATAGTGATTGTTAGATTTAAAATCGATAGAGGACATTTATGTGTCATAGGGGTATACGCACCTGAGGAAGGAAGACGTGAAGATACTGAAATATTTTATGAAGAATTACAAAAACAAGTGAATAAATACAATAAAACTGATCACATGTTAATATTAGGAGACTTGAATGCCCGAGTAGGAAATGTACCAATAGTAAATATAGTGGGAGCATTTGGTGAAATTACCTTAAATGAAAATGGTAAAACACTACGAGATTTTGCTACTTTTAATCAGCTTAAAATTACCAACACATTTTTTCGAAAGAAAGACATAAATAAATATACTTGGAATGCAAGGGGCTCACGATCAATAATTGATTATGTAATAGCCAATAAGAAAATATCTTCCCAAATTCGAGATACCCACGTATTTAGAGGCAATGATATAAGTTCCGATCACTTTTTAGTTACTTCAAAGGTTGAAATATGGGCAAGATGGAAGAAACAAAAATGTTCAACGAAACTTCAAAATCAGAATTTTAAATTTAAGGTGCATCTTCTACAGGAAGAGAGTATAAGGAACTTATACCAACAAAGACTCATACGTGAACTGCAAATGGTTGAAACTAAAGACAATATTGAAGAAGAATGGAGTAGGTTAAAATCAGCAATATTGAAAATAGCTAATGAGGTACTTGGAAAAAGTAAAACATCAAATCGGAAAAGGGGTCTGAAAATATGGAACACAGAAATAGCTAATAGTATTAAAGAAAAGCAGGATGCTTATAAATCGTACTTACAAACACGAACGGATGAAGCTTGGGAAATATATAAACAAAAAAGAAATAAAACAAAAAATTTGATAAAAAGATCTCATAGTGAATCTTGGGAAAGATTTATTGCTAGCATTGAACATGACATCCACGGAAGACAGAACGTAGCCTTTAAGCTTATGAAACATATGAATAAAGCAGAGAAAGATACTGCAAGTATTAACATTATTACAGAACACCAATGGATACAACACTACAGAAACTTATGGTATGATGAAAACTGTGAAGAGAATTATTATGTAGAAAGTGACAGTAGTTCTATAGATCAAATAGACATAAAAGAATTAGAAGCGGCTTTAAAAGTAACAAAAGATAGAAAAGCTACTGGATTGGACGGAATTAATGCTGAACTAATTAAATATGGTGGAATGATATTAAAATTCTGTTTCCTTCATTTTCTGAACATGTGTTGGAAAAATTGTTCAGTGCCCATGGAATGGAATATAGCCAAAGTTATTTCCCTATTCAAGAAAGGTAATAGAAATGACACAGGAAACTATAGAGGAATAACCTTATTAGATGCAGGATATAAAATCTATGGAAAAATTCTTAATCAAAGATTACAAGCTATTGCTGATGTAGTAATATCAGAGGAACAATCAGGCTTTAGAAAAGGACGCTCATCTAGTGATAATATATTTATAATGAGGCAGATTATTGAAAAACGTCGAGAGTTTGGTTTGGAAACCCACTTAGCATTCATTGACTATGAAAAAGCTTTCGATAAAGTGAAAAGACCCCTTTTATGGAAAATACTGGAAATAAGAGGCTTTCCTAAGCACCTTATTAGTGCCGTTAAGAGTTTATATGTAAATACCAAAATAGTTATTAGCTCAGGTTTTAAAGTGTCAGAAGCAATTTTAACAAATTTAGGTGTTCGACAAGGGTGCAGTTTATCACCCACTCTGTTTAATTTATATATTGACGATCTAGTTTTGAAGTGGAAAGATGAAATACAGACTGCGATTAAAATAGAATCTAACACACCTTTAAATACTTTACTATACGCTGATGATCAAATAATTATCCAGGAAACAGAAGATAACCTACAAAGAGCAGTGTATAGATTAAGCCAAAACGCAATATTTTACAATCTAACTATATCTGCAAACAAAACAAAGATAATGGCTTTTAAAGGGAAAAATCCTGTTAGATCTAAGATAATAGTAAATGGAAACCTTTTAGAACAAGTATCCCACTTCAATTATCTAGGATGTGATATTAGTTTTAATTATGAGAAAGATATTGAGAAGAAAGTTAATAGATTTCAGATGATATGTGGAACAATTGGAAGAACTTTAGGAAGAAAAGCGAGAAAAGAAACTCAAATGAAATTTTATAAAGTTATGGCTGTACCTACTCTTATATATGGCTCTGAATCATGGACAATAACAAAAAAAGAAGAATCACGTATACAATCAGCAGAGATGAAATTTATGAGATACGTAAGAAGATGCACTAAAGCCGATAAAATAAAAAATGAAACAATAAGATCAGATTTAAATATTTTCTCAGTACACGACATGGTAGAAGAAAATAAAACAAAATGGAAAGATCATGTTGACAGAATGGCAGAGAATAGGCTACCAAAGAAGATAATGAATTATCGCCCGATCGGGAAAAGGGATCTGGGTAGACCTCGCAAGAGGTGGCTGGACGATAGAGACCGGAACAGGTGATATCACCTAAACCTTGAAGGGAGAAGAAGAAGAAGAACTTATTTATTTATTTATTCTCATCACCTGCTGCAGTGGAAAGTACAAGAACCTTATTTTACAAATAGAAGATATTATTCTTGAATATATAACCATTTTTCCCATAGCCTACATGGCAGACTATTAATGCTGTATTTGGGTATATTTATATTAATTAATTAATTTTCAAACTTCTCCTAAAATAGGGGTTGCTCTGAAGGACAAAGTATACCAAATATAGAAGTATTAGTAAAGAAGTACAATTTTATGAAAATTGTTTTCGTGAGAAATATAACAATTATTATTATTGTGTTGTTAATTTACTTTATATGTGATTTCTCAGAAGATAGATTGAATATTTTAGAGCTATCAAAGAAACAGTCTTGGCCAAAGGGGATTCAAGATTGAACTCTTTGCAGAAATTAATAATTTTTTTTTTGTAATCGTGCCTCTAGCACCCACTAATAACCCAATAATTTCAAAGCTTGTAACTTATACATATGTAAATAATAAGGAACAGTTGGACCATAAATTTGATTCTTCTCATTGTTGACATCTTCCGTTTGAGTTAAGTTGTAAATGTAACTGTTATAACTAAAAGTTTAAATGCAAAATAATGTAATGACAAAATAAAGACGTGTTTTATTGCTGGGACCACCCACGACCCCAAGGAATAAATATTAAAATAATAATCAATACATAATTATGAAATAAGATATATGGAACCATATATCTTAGTAGCCAATAGATAAATAGATCATATGCTGACACAAAGAGTAAGGCAGAAAATAGGAAGGCTTGGAGAAAGCTGGGTTTGCAGTGAAATATCTGCTCTTGGGCAGAACACTATGATTGAATGAATGAATTATGAAATAATAATTTTAATTGTAAAAGAAAACTAAAATAACCAAGGACAGGATATATATCTCACTGGAACGTTTCGGAGTATATGGATGTAGATATTAAACAATAAAATATAGTGTGGGGTCAAAAATACCCCAGGTAAGTGTCGAGAATTAATGTGAAATGTAAAATAACAATTTTCGAGGTTGAAACTTTGTAGATTCTGATCGACCCTAAGAATTTTGCGCACAGTTACAATGTGGTAGTAATGATAACAGAGCAGTTATTCGTTGAAACTGGCAAAGATGCCGAACACATCATTGGCAGAATTATAAAAGTATCACGATACCTATCGATTGAAGTTAGACAGATGCTCAAGGCGTCGATATGTAACAATGATTATAATATACAGTACTGAATCGTAAAGGGGATAAATCACAGTAAATCCATGGGATGATGAAGGGAGTGTTGTTCGGGGGTATGTTTCAGGGCTCGGATGGAACGTTATACATTTTATGTGGAGGTAACAGGGGTTTTGTGGTAGGGGCGACAGAGCGCACTTCTATGCCAAACAAATATAAATCCCACACTTGCCGCCGTAGGACACAATCCTCAGAGCCAAGCAGTCACCTGTACATGGTACAAACGTAATATTTCCGATTGTGCGGCGCGCGTTAATCATTTTGACAGTACGAATAGCCAGCACAGTCCCCAGGGAGCAAGACTAGTTTGTGAACTACGCGATGACCCATATCCTGACGCGGGCACAGACTTGTTGAATCCAGCTGCAGTAATCTGCAAGGGGGGAAAGGGGAACTGCGTGAGTTGTTTAAATCCTTTGGATAAAATATTATTTTCCACAAAACATGTGTTTGTATCCATTAATTTAAAACTTGTTGCGTTTAAAGGCCTTTACAGGATCATTCTCGCGGATATTTACGTTAACCGGTTTTAACTTTCAAAACTAAATCACTGGTTCCAGTAAATCAACATTCGGTAATCCTCTTCAAAGCGGAGTACAATTTAGGAATAGAGAGGAAAAGCGCCGTAAGTGGCGGGCGAGGCTTTAAAATCGAATGAAGCTTTCCAGAAGTGCGCAACGTTACCAGCTCGGATTTAAAACTACAAGAAGCTGCCTTCCGACAGTAATCAAGAAATTGTGGGCCGACTTGCAATATTTATCATTATGTTCGAGATGATAGGCTGTACAAAATGTATTATATTTTATGCTCGACCATGCCGAAATGTAGTAATTATACACCTGGTAGCAGTCCTTTAATGTATGTCATTAAAGTACACCTACTCATTAACGTACAGGTGTTTTCAGCCAATGAGAACTCAGCTTACAGGTGTTCAGCCAATGACAACTCAGCTTTGTACCGTTATAAAACCGCAAGTATCGATTATTCTCGGATATGCAATCGAAAGAGAATTAGCGAAAAGCCACAGAGGCTGGAAATCCATTACTGTCGCAGAAGGTTATGTTCTGTTACTATAATAATTAGCGTTAATTGTAAATAATATTTAAATAAATTCAATTTATCATCTCTTTTTTCAATGTCGAATTCAATAATAAAGGTTATACCAAGTTTAACGGGATTACAGAAGGTCAATGACATTATTGTTCCTCGGAAAAAATCAATACTTTCGCGTCTGCGCACATCTCACAATTCACGACCTAGAACAAGGTCACTTCCGATCTTGTCAGATACAAATAAAATGTATACATCTGAATAATTTCAAGTTAGAAATATGGTCGAGCATAAAAAGTCGTCTGAAACTCGCCTATAATGGTAATTAAGAAACTCGTATGAAAATTATGTAACTCGCTTGCGCTCGTTTCATAAACATCCATACTCGCTTCTTAATTACTATCATTATAGGCTCGTTGCATAATGTACTATTAACATGTTTTTACAGGAATATATATTCACTAGTGGCTTGTGCAGAAAATGCTGCGAAATAAGTTCATTAAACGTTCAAATAAAAATTTTTCAGATTTATTTTCAATTAAGAATACCATACATTTTGAAAGTTATTTGCTTCCATAATAATGAAACGTACTCCCACTGAACGTTTTTTATGCCAAATACTTTTTGTTGAAACTATCCACCTTCAGTTTTTGAGTTTCAACGCGAAAACGCAAGCAACAATGTGAGGACGATCACTGGGTTTTTCATGTGGAAGTAAAGCAATAACTATTTCAGGTTACTGTGGATTGTAGGTGAAAGTTTAAAAAAGCCAGGTTTTCTATGCTTTCGAACAATAGATCTAGAATCTTGGTATAGCTGCTGCATGTAGAGCTTTAAATGTAGAGGGTAAAATAATTTTATCCTGCTAAGAGATCTTGTTGAAATGATCGGGAGACTGCAAAATTTTGTAGGCCTCTTACTTTATCAGTAAGTAATACCTTTTGGTCTTTTCTTAGGAACTGGAATTTTTGCGCTCTCTCGAGCAAATACTGCAGAGAATGACGCATATACGTATCTACATCATACCGGCATTAAGTACATGAAAAAGACCCAACCCCACTTGATTAATAAGTATAAAAATATTTGATTTTTAATAACAATATTACTATCTTACGCAAGTATATATATATATATATATATATATATATATATATATATATATATATATATATACACCACATAGCCGCCACTCAGTACATTATAGAAATGAAGATCTAATTTAAGATATTCTCTACGTCTACTTGCATAATGTTTCACTTTCATATCATCAATATACCATTAATATGTATAATTAATGAAAAATAGTCACATCATGGCATTAAATGTAATAATATTTCATTTCCAATGATAATGTCATCAAACCACCTCACGTTTTATAGATTTTAATATCCAATACAAGCTGTACTCAGAAAATTACACACCGCAGAATCAGACCTGTAAATTGTTTTTAGTAAGTCTTGAAGTTTTTAATAATCAATTGAATTTGAACTCTAAACATGTCAGCAATACTGCAGATGTATTGTTTATTGTAGTGTGTTTTGTTTTATTCTGAAACGCAATTAGTTCTCAAAACTGACGAAAGATGGATTTTGGAAAATAGGAAAATTATGTAGGAAAACTAACGCTTCGCTGAAAGTTACTACGTTTCTGAAAATCCTTGGATGCCAAGCTTCAAAATGACGGGTCATTAATTAAAATCCGTTCAGCCGTTCTCCCGTAATTTCCATTACCAGTTCAAATTATGGATGGTTGCTAACACCTCTAGTTATGGTCCATATCTTTTTACACCATACTAATCTAGACCCTATTCCACAAAAGTATGGTATATTGTATTGTATTTATTTACATTCCATGATATTCATACATCGCTTCACAGCCACACAACAAATAGGCTACCTGGCCATGGTACTGGAAATAATATTCCAAGATGCGAAGCATAGGTCTAGTACTGTGCATGTGGGAGATCGTCACTTCGGGCAGGACAGTTTATCGGGAAACGACGCACCACTTTAGAATCGATGCCGCTGTGCAATCGAAAATAGACTCTACATAAAAAGGATGTTACATTTTAAAGCTCTGATTCAAAAGCAATGTCGACAATAAGCTGGCGTCAGAATAAGGCAGGCTCGCAAAGGAGAGTTGCAGCCAATCACTTCGAACTGAAGTAGACATATAGGCCTACTATATTGGGAATGGCCTACAATTTCAGTAAACCGTTGCATTAAAAATACCGTTTCCACCACTGCGTTATTAATATTAATATTAATAATAATAATAATAATAATAATAATAATAATAGTCTAATAATAATAATAATAATAATAATAATAATAATAATAATAATAATGCGGTGCTATCAGGGCATTTAATAAGTACAGACAACAATGTTCTAAATCAGCGCTCCTAGTGTTGAGATCGGAATCTTTTAGTAATGAGGCCTAATAAGGGAGCGATTGTTATATAAATATGGAATATTAATAGTACATTATGCAACGAGCCTATAATGATAGTAATTAAGACGCAAGTATGTTTGTTTATGAAACTCGCTTGCGCTCGTTTCATAATTTTCATGCGAGCGTCTTAATTACCATTATAGGCAAGTTTCATACGACTTTTTATGCTCGACCATATTTCTAACTTGAAATTATTCAGAAGTATTCATTTTATTTGTATCTAACTGAAGAGTGAAAGTGACCCTGTGCATAGCTCGTGTGAGATGTGCGCAGACGCGAAAGTATTGATTTTTTCCGAGGAACAATAATGTCATTGACCTTGATGTAATGTAATGAACTAATTTTGATATAACCTGGAAATTGATTTAGAATTGAAAAACGAGATGACAAATTGAATTTATTTGAATATTATTTACAATTAACGCTAATTATTATAGTAACAGAACATAACCTTCTGCGACAGTATTGGATTTCCAGCCTCCGTGACGTTTCCCTCGTTGTCTTTCGATTGCATATCCGAGAATAATCGAAAACCTGAACTTTAATGAATAGGTGTACTTCAATGACATGCATTAAAGGGCTGCTACCAGGTGTATAATTACTACATTTCGGCATGGTCGAGCATAAAAGTCTTTAAGTAACAATAATTTGTGAATACAGGGACTGTTTCTGATTTGTATTAATATCGCCCTAAAATAATCGTCAGGTATGAACAAAGATGCTTCATAAAATACAAGTTGTGAGAGGAAAAAATTAAACCTTGTGCTTTACGACATTACAAGAAGTTTGAGGGAGAGAAGTCCTTTCAATCAAGAGTTGGCATCCGAACAGCTATAGATATATCAGTGCAAAAGAGATCCATAAATGATGCTGCAGATAGAGTCCGCCGTCTTCTAAGGATTTGTCAATGTATACATTTGAATTACATACATACATACATACATACATACGTGTTCTGCCCAAGGCATACAAAAGAACAGTGTCACACGGAAAGATAATTTTGCGCTTATAAAGTGGTTATAACAAAAGGAAAAGTCTCAAAACAGAACATTTAGACCTAAATAATAATATTATTATGTCATGCTAAGCCAACAACTATGAATGTGTTAATAGGAAATTAATTAGTTTTTAATTGTAATATTGTGATCCATGTATCAGCAGCCATACAGATCAATGAGGCCAATGAATATATCAATAATAATTTAATTATTCATAATTTAAGACATGATAAGAATAAAGTTTGTAACCACAATTTTTCTACTGTCTTGTCACTGTATAGCGTAATAATTAATATTCACTCATTATTTGCATCGTTATAGTTATTGTAGTTTGAGTGGGTAAAAACATTTAGGTGTCTAAAATAGTATATTTAGCTGCCTGAAATGGTATCTTTATGTGCCTAAAACTGTATTTTAATATACCTAATAATTTGAGAAAAATTCGTTCCGGCACCGGAAATCGAATCTGGGACCTCTCAGCTCTGCGCCATGCCGGGACACGATCCACGGTGCCAGCCGAACTCTTCTCATTGTATCATCAATGGCCTACTACCTGCATTTTAGACATATGTCATATATATGCAGGAGCGCATATTTAAATGACTTTATGGTCATATTTTAACAACAGTTTTTGAATACTGTTAATATTGATATATACCTATATTCATATATATGAGGTATCGCCATCCTCATTGAATAATCACGACTACTATTTTGTGTTAGTAGTCAACATGTATATACCTAATAATTTGAGAAAAATTCGTTCCGGCACCGGGAATCGCGCGCTGAGCGCTCTTTCCAATTGAGCCACGCTTTATTTTTTATTAATTTAGAGCCTAGTTGAGGTGCCTAAAAGTTGGTTATGACCTAAATGTCGAAACTGTGGTTATAATGTATGTAAGATACAACGCATAAATGTTTTTTATGCTCGACCATGCCGAAATGTAGTAATTATACACCTAGTAATAGCCCTTTAATGCACCTCATTAAAGTACACCTATTCATTATAATTCAGTTGTTCATCCAATGACAAATCACCCGCCAGTATCGATTATTCTCGGATATGCAATCCAAAGACAATTAGCGAAAAGTCACGGAGGCTGGAAATCCAATATTGTCGCAGAAGGTTATGTTCTGTTACTATAATAATTAGCGTTAATTGTAAATAATATTCAAATAAATTCAATTTGTCATCTCGTTTTTCAATTCTAAATCAATTTCCAGGTTATATCAAGACTAATGTTCTCTAGGTTATATCAAGGTCAATGATATTCGTGCCTCGGAAAAAATCAATACTTTCGAGTCTGCGCACATCTCACAATTCAGGTCAGTTCCGTTCGTCACTTACATAACCATATCATGAAAACTTATGAATGATTTCTAGTTAGAAATACGGTCGAGCATAAAAAGTCGTATGAAACTTGCCTATAATGGTCATTAAGACGCTCGTATGAAAACAAACATACTCTCGTCTTAATTACTGCCATTATAGGCTCGTTGCGTAATGTACTATTGCAAGAATCATTATGGCATTAATAGGTTTTTTAATCATTTCAACGGACTCAATGTACCTATCTTGTGCAATAAACTTGCGAGTACACTACGTTTAGGAAGAGAGTGAGATAGAGATACTATACTTCACTCCTTCTACTAACGGAGGCATCTTGCGGCAACAACGTACTAGCCAAGACCCATAACACCAATCCTTTTTCTTAAGCTGGAATCCTCTATAGACAAGCCTGATACTCTGCTGGTATACATACATGTATAATGTTGTGAAACGTTGCGGTAAAACAGATATATTGATGCAGAGCACCCTCATATGACGAGAAGACTAGGATCTCCCTCTCAGTACAATCAAAATCACATCCTAATTGCGTGACAACATGGTGCAGGATTATCCCAGGGCTAGGTCGCATTAGCCGGTTCACAAAACTACCAAATGTAGCGTATCGTACCTTTGATCTGGCCGGACCAATACGATTCAAGCCACTTCAGTGCATCGTAATTTACCAACGAACACATTTCTGTTTGACCAACTTATTGGAATTTAGCAGAACACAAGGTATTGCAAAATAGTTAATTACAAGCTCTTAATAGCGTGCTTTTATCGCGAATAATATTTAATTTAATTGAGAAGTATTTAGAAGTACAGAGAAACGGTAACAATCTTGAAACTGAAAAATAAATCCACCCTGTGAGACCCAGAGCGCCTAAAACTGTAAATAAAATTATACCTTAAACGTACTCGTAATATAAAACAAAACGTACAAAGTACGTACGCATGCTTTAAACATATGTTATGACTACATATTAACTGGAATGAAGTTGCCTGATTCGAAGTATATATGACGTCACAGCGCAGGTACAGGTACGTTCGTGTACAAAATAGTTACACATCCTCTGCGCTCTTCCTCTAGAAAGTCAAAATCGAAACGCAGTCATAGTGAGTATTCTTATCGATCACTGCTCTTACTAGTCGTATTAGTTAAATAACTACATCTTTGTGGCTGATTGAAGGTTCATTGCAGAGGTAAAATGCCTTGGGTAAGACGCTCAAGCGTGTAATATTGCTGGGCATAGTTGAGGATATTTGAACTAATATTTTCACTGTCAATATATAGACAACATTACATATGAAAAGTTCACGGGAAAAACGATGAATGTCACATTTCTGTTAAGGATTACATAATGATCTACCTGAGTCTATAACTTCAAGATGTAGTGCTGTTTCTATAGAAAATAAAGGAAAGTATTACTGTATTCGTAGTGATAATTCTCCTTTTTACCATTTTTCATAAGAACAACATTAAATTTCGCAGTGATCCATTGAATTAGATAATGACATCAACCTTAACAAAACTGTGACATTCATCGTTTTTCCCGAGAACTCTTCAATACATTGTGTAAAATAAACGTAAAAATGACAAAAACAGTGCACTGGAAGACATTGCAATACCAAAAGGCACAGAAAGTGTACTGAACGTAATCCAAAAGAATCAGTTCCATCAAAATCTAAAAATTTTGAAGATATTAACCCCACGTTTAGCATGCATTTGTGTAGCCTACCATGATGTTCAGTTTATCTCAATGTACCGAAGTACATATGATATTTCCATGCAGATATTCTGCGTCATCATACGATGAAAGAGTAATGGAACGGAGAAAAATTCTCTCCGGCGCCGGGATTTGAACCCGGGTTTTCAGCTCTACGTGTTGATGCTTTATCCACTAAGCCACACCGGATACAACCCCGGCGTCGGACAGAATTGTCTCTGATTGAGTTCCAACTCTTGGGTTCCCTCTAGTGGCCGCCCTCTGCACTACGTCATAGATGTCTATGAACATAGGACCGAAGTCCACACATGTGCTGAGGTACACTCGTTATGAGTGACTAGTTGGCCGGGATCCGACGGAATAAGCGCCGTCTTAAATCACTTCGTGATTTACGCATATCATAGATTATCTCAATGTACCGAAGTACATATGATATTTCCATGCAGTGGCTTAGTGGATAAAGCATCAGCACGTAGAGCTGAAAACCCGGGTTCAAATCCAGGCGCCGGAGAGAATTTTTCTCCGTTCCATTACTCTTTCATCGTATGATGTTCAGTGTTAACATCCCAATTAATAAATTAAATAATATACATTTTTGGGGATTTCTAGAAAAGTACATAGAAAATTAGGGGGCCTTCAGTGATTAGCGACATGCGCAATATCCTAATGAAACACGAAAAAATATCAGACAATATGAATAACGTCATGTGCTATTGAAAGAATTTCCTGTAATATAAAATCATTTCAAGTGACATCTGCATATGTTCAAGTTAAGTAACTTACGAATGCACGTTATTATTCACTGCAAAGATCACGACGAAAATTAGCATCATGGCTCAAGCATGTGTTTACTAATATAGCTTCAGAATGTCGGGAGTTGACTGCGCTCCACGAACAAGAAGCGAGATGCGTTTGTTTATATCCATATCCGTTGGTCGGCGTACTATATACCCACTTCGTCTTTAACTTCAATCTTTAGGTAGCTGGAATACAGTGCCTACAGTATCCGTCACGTAACTTGGCGGTCGGCCGCGCCAAGAGAGAAAGAGCTACGTTCAGCAATGTTGCTGCGTCAGTGAAGTTATCAGGTTGAAAACAAAGGTCCTAATGTTAAAATAGGATGTGAATACAAGAAGTTGGTTAATACCGACATGACGACATGGTCGATGCCACGGCGCATCTTGCCCGAACCGCCAAGTTACGTGACGGATACTATAGTTATGACCAAGTTCTGATTACTATTGCGGGAGACGAATTACGAGTACAACTGACTAAATTTTGTTGAAATAAAGCTAAAAAATATATCAACATTTCAATAAAACTAAATAAATGGCCTGCTTTGCAGAAATGTGAAGTAAAAACTGAAACTGAATGATAAACAACCGAATAAGCGTCTAAGATCAACTATGTGAGTTATATTAATTTTGGAATCTATACTAATAATAAAACAGTAACCTAAATTTTCTGGTAATTTTCGCTTTTTTAATAATAATCGGTGAAAAAATATTATATGAAGAGTCCACTGCAAGAATGATGGATGTCATTTGGAATACATTTTGCAGGAGAAGCAATTAAAAGTTTGAAATGCTTAGAGCTGAATGCTTAACTGTGATTTTCGGATCATTACTGGACAATGACTATCAGCGTTAATGCCATATAACTTTCTATGCACATTCTATGTCTTAAGCTATGCATTGACAGTCTTGGTTCATTTTCGACAAGAAAGTGACATCCATCATTCTTGCAGTGGATTCTCCATATAATTACTCCTCCTGAAACCAAAAATCGCATTTTTGAAATGTTTGCTTGTATGTCTGTGTGTCTGTCTGTATGTTTGTTACCATTTCACGCTATACTGGCAGAACCCATTTCTGTGAAAATTGATTATTTGATCCCAGTTAAGATTTAAGTCATATGACATTCAAAATACTTACTTTAAAAGGTGGGTTATAAGGAGGCCTTAGTTAATAAATCGAAATATCTCGATTATTGATTTTTTTTAGAAAAATGTTACATAACAAAAGTTTCTTTAAAAATGTTTCCGCCAAATTTTACTCTATGCAACATTTTCATAGAACTTACATTTAACGAGATACACAAGTTTTAAAATAACAATGCTTTTAATATCAGTGTCGCCTCAATCAGGCTATTTGGCCGGGTGCAAACAGAATCAGAAGCGGTGCGACGCGACATTTTGTCTGAGACCGGGTACACACAGAATCAGACGCGGCGCGACGGTCACGAGCAGATACAAGGAGGCACAGAGAGACAACATCGAATGACTGCTTGAAGTTCGTCGCGAGCAGACTGATAGCTGCAGTATACTGCGCATGCGTTAGTAGTGGCTATGATTGCATGCTTTCACCAGCGAATAGGGATTATAAAGAATGGACACTGAGCGAATTTTCTTGTGTTTTGTTTCTCTGTGCGCCAGCGTTTAGTTCTACTTTCAAGCGCTAGAGGTTAGTGTAATCGAGCATACGCTAAGATAGGTTAATAATTGAGTATAGAGTTGAGACACAGGATCAAAACATCGCCTACCTTATTGCATAAACCAGTAACGCTTTGCTTCAAATAAATTCAAGTTAACAGCTTTTCCTTATTTCTCAATGACAAACTAGTAGTAATATTTTTTTTATATTTCATATATAATAAATTATATTATAAAATAATATAATATATTATAAAATTATGTATCTAATTCGTTTAATATTTGTATATAATATAATATAGGTATATGGTTTTACTTCTCATAAGAGTTTTGTTTTTCCATTTTCACTGCTATCAAATCATTACATATTTTAATTGTTGTTGGGGTCAACGTCTCAACTCTCATTATAAAGGAACTCTAGACATTACAGTTAATGACGGATTTATTATTTTATGGATCCAATTTATTTTATTTGAGTACATAATGTACCTAGGCCTAGATGTATTAATTATGTGTTATATTTCCGCTGTGTCGACTGCTAGCTGGTGTGATGTCAGCGCTAACTCTAGGGAGAAAGCAGAATCTCACGCTCTAGTTGGCCGGCTACATCAAAGGTACCGATGCGAAGTGTCCATTCTTTATCATCCCTATTCGCTGCTTTCACTATCTACAGACACTACTGTTGTTGAGTAGTGCACATAATTCATAATGGAGCTCGATGCGGATAAATTAGTTGTTTTAGTACAGGAAATATACGTTCTATAAAATCTTTGTAACAATATGACGACAATAATGTGGTTTCTAAAAATATATGAGAAATTGTATACGAGATGAAAGCACCAGGTGGATAATAATATTGATAATAATAATTTGTAGTAGGCCTACTTCTATGCTCTATACTTTCATTCGTTATTGATTTAATATACTATTTTTCTTTATTGTGAGTCGTGAAGTAGTCGTAAACATAGAAAATGAGGTTTGTGCACTACATTAGTAGTATTTAATTTTAAGATTATTTCAATTCTATAGATTTTTAGGCGTATTAGACATCCTTAGGAAATAATAACCAAAAATACAATGGAATTTCTCATATAGACAATCCTCTTTCATTGACGCCATTTTCCAGCCTAGGCCAGTTTTCTAAACCCACACAGCCAGCAAATCAGTGCGTGTTAAGCTGTCGCGAGGCGTTGTAAAGCAAAACGTCGCATCGCATCGCATCTCATTCTGTGTGCATCCGGCCTGATGGTACTTGTCTCCCATTGATTTCTTATGATATGGTGCACACAGAATCAGACGCGGCGCGACGGTCGCGAGCAGACAGAAGGAGACACGGAGAGACAACATCGAATGACTGCTTGAAGTTCGTCGCGAGGAGACTGTCTGATAGCTGCAGTGTATTGCGCATGCGTTACTAGTGGCTATGATTTCGCGTTTTCACTATCTGCGAATACTATTGTTTTGTAGTGCACATTATATTTTATAATGGAGCTCGATGCGGACAAATTAGTTGTTTTAGTACAGGAGCATGGATAAAGAAATTGATAGACGAATAGCATCGGCATGGAGAAAGTTTTGGAGTCTCTCCTAATGGACAAGAGCCAGAAATTGCAGAACAAGAGGCAGATCTTCAACAGCTGCATTGCACCTGTACTTCTATATGGGGCGCAATCCTGGTCACTCATCAAGAAACAGGCATTAAAATTAGAAAGATGCCAAAGAAGAATGGAAAGGAAAATACTCGGAATAAACCTGAAAGACAGAATCAGAAACGAAGAAGTACGCCGACGAAGCGGCGTAGAGGACGTGGTCACACTCGCTAAAAGGATGAAATGGCGCTGAGGAGGACACGTGATACGAATGCAACCTACCAGATGGGCACACACGGCGACATTGTGGGATCCAAGAATTGGCTGGAGAAATCGTGAACGACCGAGGACCAGATGGGGGGACGAGTTCAAGTTGCAGCTAGGAGGACTGTGGACCAGAATAGGACGCCAAAGAACACGGTGGAAGGACGCAGTCAACCAACTTTGAGCGGGAGCAACAACCAGTGCTAGTGAAATTGTGGACAAAGAACTAGAAATGTAAATAGACCATCAGGTCGGCTCTTCTGATGGTCAAGACTTGAGACACCCCTGCCAAAGCAGGAGGCCTTGCCCCACTGGGGATTTACGGCTTTATTATTATTATTATTATTATTATTATTATTATTATTATTATTATTATTATTATTATTATTATTATTATTATTATTATTATTACAGGAAAGATACGTTCTGTACAATCTTTGAAACAATATAACGACAATAATGTGGTTTCTAAAAAATATATACAAAAGTGCAAATGAGATGAAAGCACCAGGTGAATAATTAATAATAATAATAATAATAATAATAATAATAATAATAATAATAATAATAATAATTTGTAGTAAGCCTAATTCCCTGCTCTATACTATCATTCATTATTGATTTAATATAGACTCTTTCAATCGTGTAGATTTTTAGGCGTATTAAGCGTTCGTAGGAAATAATATGTAAATGCAATAGGATTTTTCATGTAGACAGTCCTCTTTTATTGTCGCCAGTTTCTAGCCTAGGCCAGTTTTCAAAACCCACAAAGCCAGCAAATCAGTTGTCGAGAGTAGACAGTTTTAAGCTGTCGCGAGGCATTGTAAAGCAAAACGTAGCGCCTCGCCGCGTCGCGTCTGATTCTGTGTGCACCTGAAGTGAAAACAAAATGACTCTGCGTTTATTTAAGACGGCCTTGCACAACAGACGAAAGATGTTCGATTAACAGTATTATTATATGGATATCATTGTAGTCTAGTTTATATGCATATAGATGTTTATCAATGTGTAAAAAGAGAGTGTTTATATAAAGTAATCTCAGAAGATACTTAACAGATGTCCACACCTGTGGAGTAACGGTCAGCGCGTCTGGCCGCGAAACCAGGTGGCCCGGGTTCGAATCCCGGTCGGGGCAAGTTACCTGGTTGAGGTTCTTTCCGGGGTTTTCCCTCAACCCAATACGTGCAAATGCTAGGTAACTTTCGGTGCTGGACCCCGGACTCATTTCACCGGCATTATCACGTTCATTTCATTCAGACGCTAAATAACCTGAGATGTTGATACAGCGTCGTAAAATAACCCAATAAAATAAAAAGAAAATACTTAACAGATTTGGATAATTATTTCACCATTCTAGATGGACATAGTCTATAACATACCTGCACAAAAAGCGCTCAATGAGCGCGAGCGCTCCTTCGGAGCGGGAGAGCTGTGTTTATCAATCGCCGAAACGGAGGGGATGATACATCAGAATGACATATACTTGCTATAGGAGAGGAGAGGGAAACGACCACTTAGTTATCTAGTGGAGTGCAGTGTGTAGGCCTATTCTCAGTAGCTGTTTCACGTTGCTTACCTACTGCTACAGTACAGTATGGAGGAATCTAAAAGATGGAACATAACATTTAACATTTAACGGTTTACAGCTCAAACTTATTGATCTTCAATGTGACCTAAGGGCTAAAGATCGTTTGAATAATACTACTAGCCTGGTTGAGTTTTACAAGACTAAACATTAGCAATAATATCCACGACTACACAGGCTGGCTGTGAAAATGATTGCTATGTTTGGTTCAACATTTATATTTGTGAGCAACTGTTTTCTATAATCAACTTTAATAAAGGCAGACATCGAATATCTGTAACTGATGTTTCATTACGATCAATAGGCTACTGTTCCTTTCAGCTGCCAACAGCATAAAACCTCGTTTTGTTGTACTGATAAATAAAAATATAACAAAATGATATTGTACATTTAAGTAGCTATAGAATTTCTATTATTTCTGTAAAATAAATATTTCTTTATTAATTAATAATAGTCCAAGATAGTTTTGCAAACACTGAACGGGAACTCATTTCAAAAACACTCTTAATAGTACTGTACTGTATTTCCTTTTGTGTATATTTTGTACGAGATCACCTCTTCTTCCAGTCCACCCTTATATAGAGCGCAGCTAATATCTGCATTCCGCTCATGAGCTGTGAGCCGGCTCGCAGAGCGCAAACCTTGTGCAGGCCTGGTCTATAATATATAATTACGGTAACTCCAGAGTAAATCGAGGATTGAGCAGAAATTCGCAACATGGTAGGATTAAAACAGATCCTTACGCACAGAAAATATTATATATTGTCGAAACATTTGTATTAAGTACTTAATTACGTTTTTGAATGAGCCACGATAATCTATAGCCCTACTTAAACTTCATTTAGTCCACATAAAGTGCAAATTTTATACCACATTTCAGTCTCTTTTTGTCCACGGAACATAACCGATTGATCCATTTACTAATAATAAAACTGTAACCTGAATATTTCTAGTAACAAGTGCACAGCAGCGCACGGGTATGGATAGTACAGAATAAAATTGAAATTAAAATAAAGTTAAGTATTAAAGATACGAAACTTACCAGATTTGTACAATAATACTACTGCAGTAGGACGATTACGAACTCTAACTAGTGCCATCTGCTTAAGCGTCCTCTTGATACAAACACAAACAAAGGTATGCTGTGTAATACACAGTGACAAACGGTTGCATTCTGTTTCCTCTTGCCAAAGAGCTCACAGTGGAAGATATGCTGTTCTTACAGTAATGGTAAACATTTGCTCAGTTCTCAGAAGATATTCATTTTAGGACCCATGTTTATAGGACTTTTATTTCTTGTTTTGATGCATACTACCTCCTCTCTAAATATTGGAAGTTATTTTCAGAACACTCTGTATAAATAATTCTCCAGCGCTCTAGCGGAAATCGAACAGCGATCCGTTGGAGCTTTAGTAACTCTGCTCCTTGATACACAGTGGAGGACTCTTGCTGTTAGTTCGTCCTTAACATTTACAATCTATTACATAGGCGTAATTACTCCACCACTAAATACGTCAGGTACAGACGAAGTTAATAGAATGCGATATAGATTGAAATCCGAATTGGGTTTCAGCGGGATGTTGCCTGTAATAGGCATAGTGCGCACCACTAATTACGGGACTCTCCAGTAGACATCAGAGGAAGTCATGAGAATAGGAATATTAACGCAACGGTCACAAATGCAAGGAATTCACTCACTGTTTGCATATCCTGAATCATAATGTAAAGTAGTTGATTTCCAAGCCACTCGTCCATGCCTCAGCGACACGGACTTGTACCACAGTCTACTATATAGTCACGAAGCTCAATATGTAGTAAAAATGCAAACATGGGTAGTTGCCCACCACTAGGATCGCTACTATCGCCTCATCATCGCAGATCTCTCTCCTAGCAGCCGACAAAATATGTTACACTTTCGTTGTCGTGTTCTTTTGGAAAAATTAACACCTTCCTTCCATTATTGAAATATTAAATGCATAAAGTTAATTTATTATTTTAATGAAGTATATTAAATTCCACCATAAGCTCGAAGATACCTGCAAGAAATAAGTTAATATAATTTTTGTTTATGCAAAACGAACTGAAATTTACTATAATAGCTTCACTCATTCAAGATTAAAGCGATAATTAACTATGCAACCAATAAATATTAATTTGCATTTCTCTTTACAACATTAATAATGGAAATATGAATTAATGGAGTAACTTACGTGTACTGGTACTTGTACTGTAGGCTTACGTAGTTAACAAAGTGGGATGAGGTTAAGTAATAATAATCACACCAGGATTGGAAATAAAATGTGATCAATAAATTTTATTGTAACATACTCTTTTTCTACGTCTCTAGTAAAGCAACAAAGCAACAAATAAAAATTAACAGCTATAATTAAAAACATACCCTTTGAAGAAAAAAGTAGGCCTAAGCAATTATAATCCCACCAGAATTGTAAATAAAACGTGATCCATAAATTTCATTAAAACAAACTTAATTTTTCTACGTCTTTAGTAAATTAACACATAAAAATAATAACAAAATTAATAGCTACAATTTAAAATATATCCTGTGAAAAAAAAGTAGACCTAACCTTTATTTCTCTGGAAATTTAGCAGCCTAAGTGACAGAACTTTAACCGGTATCTAATGTCATTTCGGTTAGTCTGAAACATTTCATTGTGAAATTTAAGGATATAATGTATTCTAACAGTCACAAAGAACTTCAAATTAACAGTTTTGTTTCTGGACAGCATTCTTGTGGAAACCCAGGAACCTTTCTGAATCTTTCGGAAATCGGAAAAAGGATAACTCTGGCCTCTTTCTCTTACTGTTGCTACAATTTATAGCACTACAAACGTCTCCTCCTTGTCCCATATTATTATTCCAATTATTATATTTTAGCCATTAACATTTTCATTATAACCAATAACGAACATTTCACAAGCATCAATGTGAAATACGCAACGAGCTAGCAATGGATAGAAATACGACACAGTCCAAAGTCGACCATGGACAGTCTATTGTTTCTAGTTGCTATCCGCTTGGAGCGCTTTATCACGAGATTTGCAAAAAAAAAAAAAAAAAACACCGCAAGCTTCGCGACTGTATATAGTAGACTGTGTTTGTACTGTATCCGGAGATGAAACCTCAAATTTACTTCCTATTTTGTTTGTTTGTTATTTTTTTACTAAGAAATATATACAATATATGCTAAAATAATTATTAGATGAATAAACAGAATAAGTGAGGCGTCTACATTGCATTTCAGTAATTATCAAATGTATTTCAGATTTGTCAATTGTATTTCAGATGGTATCAAATGTATTTAAGAAAATAAGCAATGCATTTAAGATTACATAATCACTTTTATTTCACAAAATAACAAATGTAGATCTACTTGAAATTTTAACTTATATTAAAAAAAAATGGAAAATGGATTTAAAAAATCCTCAACTTTATTGCATTTTAGTGTCCGACAGATACATGCACCATAGCTAAAGCTTCAGCCTGATGAATTGTACTGTGCTGTACTGCACGAGCACAATCACCACCAACAATATGAATCATTCCACGTCAAATCGCACAAATTTAACCTGGAATTGACTTTCATGTCTCTGATTTAGATAAAACAAATTTTGTACATTCTATGGATTGAAAAAATAAATACGTGTTTTATTATTATTGTCTATATCGATTATTGTAGTAGTTATGTGTTATCAAAGATTCTGAAATAGTTCGCCATCATTATTGTTAAACGTGATTATCTCCACTAATAATCATCACAGAGATTTGCTCTTTGTCTCAATTTGAAGGTGACAGTACATACTTTGTTCTTCGCATAATAATATAGAAATATTTGTTAATTTTTTTTTTAAACATTTAAACACATAAAAAATATGTTTTAATGGCAGCGACTTACTTTAAAATTACAGAAAAAAATCCTTAAATACTTTGAAATTATTTTAACCACCGTTAAAAAAATCAGAACGCTACTCTGAGCCGTTGAAGAATAATTAAATGATTCACCAAGCTGCGCGTCTTTAGTTCGCGGGCTGCATAAGTACTGTTGCAAGATGATGTGCAAGTGCATATCTGGATTAGAGTCGTGTGACCACTTTACACTGTTCTACGGTCAGAATATCACTCTTTCACGTAATTTATGTAATATAGTACTGTATTTAAATATTGTTTTTGTAAAATATGTATACACATTAAGAAGGATAACTACAGTTTACACACACTGCACTTTTAAAACTAATCACCTACAACCAATTCTATTTAATGTCCACCACTTTACTCTCACTTTGAAGTGAATAGTTCTTTATTATGGCCTGAGATTGTGTCAGTAGAACAAAAGAATGAAGTTGTAAGGTACCTCGTACCACTTTTGCTTGTTGGTACCTTGAGTAGAAAATATAGCTAAGTTATTTGTATTCGCTAATGATAAAAATTTAAAAGGAATATTATAAATAATATTATTAATTCCATAAAGCATTAATTTAACATTTTCATGATGAACATAGACACAAACTGAGTGCGTGCCACTTGTTCCAGGGAGTACACATTCCTCTGGTCTGAGTTTGAAAATTTTTGAAAATAAAATTTTGATACACGGTTATTGCTCTTTGAAACACTAGTAAGTTTTCTTAAGATTGCATAGTATTAATCTTGTCTGTTTGTGAACTTTCCTTCCATCTTCTTTAACTGAAACACAATTCTTTTTTGCCAGTCATAACCCTTCTCACATCATCAGAATTATAAAATTGAACAATCTTCTTTACTATAAATGTTCCCAAACTTTTTCCCGATTTAGAATTAGGATTAGCCAAAATCCCCTTTTCTGCTCCTACTTGTTTAGAAATTCATATCATGTGAGTGGTGATATTAAAATGTTGCTGAATTTTACTGTAGGACAAACTTTAAAAAATTGTTAATATATGTATTTTGAGATTTCTGTCGTGTGTTTCATGAAAAAAGTTTATCAATTTCTGTATAATATCGGAATTATTTGAATTTTTAACTGAAGTTGCGTCTTCTGTAATATGGAATATTTTATGTTTAAGTGTATCTGTAACTTTCTGCTTTTTTTGTTCTGGATATTTTTTAGATAATTTTGTCTCCTTTATTGGCAATTCTCAGTCATCACTAAGCTCTCACACATCTTCAATATATTATTTTTAAAGTTATTTCTGAGTGAAAGCAACCTGAAATCAGCGTAGTTCTATGTAAAATATAATATGTTATACTTTCTTTTTGCATTTTTAAAGTACCGATAAGCTGTTATAAAAATAATTGTTTAAAAAGTGACCCTCTAAATCAATCCCATCAATAAATCAATTAATATAATATTCCATTTGTTCCCATTTCAAATGACACCAACACTCAACGTCTATGATGCATAGAATGTTAACAATGAGCATTTTCATACTGCGTCGTGCATGAATTTGTCATATAATTAAAAGAGTATAACTAGTAAAATATTAAAGTATGATCCGAGAAACAATTACAGACCTCTTATTTTGATCTGCAGAACATATTTTAGAAGATTTATGCAAATACTAAATGGTCACGTTTCATATACAGGTATTTGATTTGGTATGAACACAACACAACACAACACAACACAACACAACACAACACAACACAACACAACACGATATCTACTCCGAAAGACTTAGGAATTATTTTTAGATAAATTAAAGGGAAACTGCTGTGTTGAAGGGACATTACGTGCTTTCAGAACTAGAGGTTATCTGTTTATTTACGTAAAGTAACACCGCACTACTGATAATGTATTACTCACTCTCGCTGCGGCTATCGCAGCTGCATGCTCCGGCGCGCGGTCTCACTCATTCCGACCCTTCCGACCCGAACACACCATCAGTAAATTATTTGCATAGCGACTTCTTATTCGAATAGCCTTCTAAAACCAACGCAGTTCTACGTAAAACATTTCAAAGAATATAATTATATTTTTTCCCCTTTTTAGAAGTTTGTCTCTGATATATAAAAAAGTATTTTAAAAATAGAACCCCCTAAAAGGGGCCCATTTTATATTTTGATTGAACACTAACAATTAGTATATAATACTGCAATTATTGCACTTTAAAATTATATAAATACGAAATTTCTACGGTTTATAGAATCTTCAGTATAACCATTTTCATAATACGCTGCATCCTTTGTCAGCCCGGAAAAATTACACATGGGTTATTCAATTTAATCAATAGAATATATATATATATATATATATATATATATATATATATAAATGGAGCAAATACTAAGTTGTCATGTTTCGTAGATGTTTGACATGGAATGTCTCATATTATGTGTGTTGCTTCGTCAATTTTACTGTCTACAGTAGGTAAATTAGCCTACAATACCAGAAGCTATGACGTTAGGAATTCCAAGATGGGTTTTACGTACGTCTTCACTTTACACCAAATGAACTCGATTGGATTCAACATTGGAGAATAAGGTGCCAACCGTAACTTCTGAAATACAAATGACAGTTTCTGAAATACAATTGACAAATCTGAAATGCAATTGATGTTTTCTAAAATACAATTGATACTATCTGAAAGTGAATTGACTAATCTGAAATACAAATGATACTATTACTGATAAATACGAGAAAAATTCGTACCGGCACCGGGAATCGAACCCAGGACCTCTCAGCTCTGCGCGCTCTATACCAACTGAGCCATGCCGGGACACGATCCACGGCGCCGGCCGAACCCCTCTCGTAGTACTGTTTTACGGCCTTACTACCTGCATTTGAGACGATACACGTCACATGTATACAGCAGCGCATATTAAATGACTTTGTGGCCGTATTCAACATCAGTTTAATGAAAACTGCTAACAGAATATATATGTCAAATATTCATATGAATGAGGTCTCGCCCACCTCATTGAATATTACACGACTAGTCTTAACTAGTCAGTTTATTATTACTGATAAATACGAGAAAAATTCGTACCGGCACCGGGAATCGAACCCAGGACCTATCAGCTCTGCGCGCTGAGCGCTCTTTACCAACTGAGCCATGCCGGGACACGATCCACGGCGCCAGCCGAACCCCTCTCGTAGTACTGTTTTATTAAACTGATGTTGAATACGGCCACAAAGTCATTTAATATGCGCTCCTGCATACATATGACGTGTATCGTCTCAAATGCAGGTAGTAAGGTCGTAAAACAGTACTACGAGAGGGGTTCGGCCGGCGCCGTGGATCGTGTCCCGGCATGGCTCAGTTGGTAAAGAGCGCTCAGCGCGCAGAGCTGATAGGTCCTGGGTTCGATTCCCGGTGCCGGTACGAATTTTTCTCGTATTTATCAGTAATAATACAACTGACTAATTAAGACTAGTCGTGTAATATTCAATGAGGTGGGCGAGACTTCATTCATATGAATATTTGACATACAAATGATACTATCTGAAATTGAATTGACAAATCTGAAATACAAATTATACTATCTGAAATTAAACTGACAAATCTGAAATATAATTGATGTTTTCTGAAATAGAATTTAATCTATCTGAAATTGAATTGATACTATCTGAAATTGAATTCACTAATTTGAAATACAAATAACAAATCTGAAATACAATTGATATTTTCTGAAATACTACTGGAAAAGGTGTAGTATAGGCCGTGCCACCGTTTTTGGCATGTTAAATAAGTAATGGGAACCTTAAGTGCGAGTGTCTTACCTTTGTAGCAGTCTATGGTCGACAAAGCTGACAATTGCGATTGGCAGATTGTTGATATGACGTATATTTAGGAGGAGGTACCGTTCTCAGCTGCAGTGGCAACAGAAACTTACTGACTGGATACTGTACTCTAGGACACACTGCAGGAACGTTAGCGTAGGGAAAGTTAAGTGCGAGTATCTTACTTTTGCCTCAGCCAGGGCAGCAAGACTGGCAACTTATTGTGGTTGGCAGATTGCTGACGTGACGTGTATAGGAGATGCTACCATTCTCAGCTACACTTTCAACAGATGCTCGCAGACTGTGCATTGTACTCAAGGATACGCGCCAGAAACGCTGGCATCAGCAATGTCAAAACCGACCAAGTCACAAAATTTAATAAAATGAGTTTTAATTATAAACTGAAAGTATAATATAGCATTCGGTATATCGTGAAACTTATCTGCGAGTCAGGGGAAGAAGAATGTGGACTGAGAAGCTTCCCTCCCTCCCTACGCCCTACTCGTAGCAAACGAACTCACTTACCCTCACCATAAGGTTCTTACTACATGCTACGGCGCACGCAACCATTTGGTTTCATGAGGTAACGAATGGCCTATAGCGCAGGGACGGGCAAAAATGTAATCGTGATCTCTGGAAATAGTAACGCCGCAGGGGCAGCGCAGTAAACTGTCTTTGCTTCACCCCCTCCCTTCAATCCAACTCCCCTACAACTCCAGTACACAGACATCTAACAGTGGCGGGTTACCTGCTTGGATTTAGATTGCTTCTTTCTCCAAGCCTTCAACGTCTATTCGGAAACGTGTGTTTAAGGAAGAATGGGAGGAACAGTATTTGTTGTGCACATGGTGACAATGTACACGCCTCTTGTGTTCTCAAATTCTAATAGGCACTTATAAATCAAACCTCGAGCGACATTATGACACTCATAAAATTATTACGAAATCATAGGTAAGCATAAACATATCCAATGTAATTGTGAACGGAAATGTATGCAGTAGAAAATAAGAATACAAATAACTTTATTTTCGTAAGACTGAACGGGGCGAAGCAATTCAAACATAAAAAAGCTAAATTCAAATAATAGTTTTGGATACTAAAATATGATGAAAGAAGCTATAGTGCGATAACGTCGACAAAAGAACTGAAGCCTGTATCGAAATGGACGGCCACCATTTTCAAAAATGTGTTTAAATATCCACATTATGGTTATTTTTCAATTTAACTTCATTCTCTATATTGTACGTTAATGTGCTGTACACAGTATAATATAATATAATATAATATAATATAATATAATATAATATAATATAATATAATATAATATAATATAATATAATATAATATAATGCATTTGTTCAAAACCATAAATGGCTTAATAGACAACCCTGATCTTCTACAGCTAATTATTTTCAATATTGGTAAATCAAATTTGAGAAAGCAATCTCTCTTTTATTTACAGACAACAAAAACACTATCTCATAAAATGTCTCCACTTTTATTAATGCTTCGAACTTACAATCATCTATCAAATAAACAGGATTTAGATTTTTCGTTATCGTACAATATGTACAAGAAAAAGTTATGCAAAGCATTACTTGAAACACATGTTCTGTGTTGGTGAGTGTTTTTTAATAAATTAATTGAACCTATTGGGCCTGCTGTGTAGTGCTGTATATTGAATTTATTAACATGGTGTTGTATTTGCTCTGCAATTTGCCAATTATAGCTACGCCTACATTTTGCATTTTTGGCTGTGATGTCTGTACTTGGCTCTTTTTGATTTGTTTTTATTTGGTGTTTTACATTTATATCTGTATCTGCTTTTTTATTTAGGTGGTATCTATTTGTTTTTTTTTTCCTTCTCTTTTCCATTTTTAATTTGTAATTACACTTGTATCTGTTTTACCCTCTTTTTTCGTGTTGTATGCAATATGTTTTTTTATCTCTACTGTCTATTGTAATTGGGGCTTTGCCCTGTTATGGACATAAATAGATAAATAAATAAATAATGTAACATAATATAATATAATATAATATAATATAATATAATATAATATAATATAATATAATATAATATAATATAATATAATATAATATAATATAATATAATATAATATAATATAATATAATATAATGTAATGTAATATAATGTAATGTAATATAATATAATATAATATATATAGTGTATTACACTGCATAATGAATACGTCCGAATGGATAGCTCAGTTCGTGAGTAAAAACATTTATTATTTAATACAGTACTGTATTTTGATTAAACAAAAACCTAATGAAAATTATCAAACTCAAAATCGCGATATTTCCTAGTTTACGTAAATGGATGAACTATTTTTCTCCTCTTCTATACCTAGTAAAGTGATTTGTTTGTATTAACGGTGTTTCCGGTTCTCAACCGTTAATCCAAAGGTATAGCCAGGTTAATATTAGAAATGTTATTAAAAATAAAATGATGTCCCTGTATAACTTGATCAATTACTATTGTAGCTTACAGGCTTAATAAAATGTATATAAATACGAAGAAGATTTAAGAATCTCTGCAGTCAACGAGTAACAATCACAAAACATGGCTTACGCCATCAAGAAGAGGGCCTAAATCAGCCGAACTATTCGTACTGCTAAGAAATCGGTTAACACTCCATCCTTAAGTCTGAAGTAGAGGGATATCATCACCTTTGACCCAGCGCTATAAGAATCTTTGCAGCATCTCTCCTCCCTTCCACAGGACTTTCGAGTCCATCAGAATCTCATCAGGCGTGCCGCCACACAAGGGCTTACATACAGAACCAGATCTCGTTTTATGACGTAATATATGTCGAGGTAATTGATTACTGTTGGAGAAAAAAGAGGGAGAGGGTGCTACTGCCTTAATTGACATAGTGAATCGATTTTCAATACTCCTCCCTTCTAACGCCGTGCTTCAATTGAATATCATCTTGCCTCATTATCGCTTTTGTGATTTCAGGCGATAAAAATTGAAATGGCAAAGAAACTAAAAGAGTGTGAGAAACTCGAACAAGAAGAGGACATAAAGAAGAACAGATAAAGAGAATAGAGGTGAGAGAGGTACGAAATTTCAGGGAAATTGAAATTGGAATGAATTTAAAGCATAAGGAAGAAATCTCAGGATACCTTGAAACAAAGAATACTGGTTGACGTAATGATCTTCTATTGATTTACGAGTCTCCATCGAAATCCGAGATTCTTTATGGCAAAAAGAAGAGGATGAGTTCTTATGCTTCACATTTTAAAAATGAGGGGAGTATCTACTTTCACCAATCTTATGGCTTTAACTCAATTTATTCCGTGATGTCATGATTTAATAAAAAGTCGAACCTAATTTACTTTAGGAAGTACGCAGAATTATAAAGAAGTCAGAACTAAAGGCTGGAAGAAAATTATAGCTTTCTACGAAAATTTTCATTTTATGTAACAGGTACTAAATCCGCCTACATGTTCCATATCAACTCGAATCTTCTTCTGCTCCTGATGTATATAAAATTTCGTTTCTAGACATTAATAACTACTCAAGTACTTTTAACGACAACGTATAATTTATTTCAATCCCAAAATGAACATCTCGTGTTTATTTTGACTATTAGACTTTTACTATGTCCTACTATCATAATAGTTTTCTGAATATGTATGGTAAGACTTTCCTGTGTTAAATTTCAACGTACCTCGTTTACATGTTTCGACCTATTTATGGGTCATCTTCAGAACTGGTCATTGTTGGTCTTGGCGCCACTTGTTCTGTTTCCTGTGAAGGTGTGGTCCTATGGTATAGTGTAGAGTCAAAGAGAGTGTGTGTTTTGAAGTTGAGTTGTGTGTTGAGAATTTCGTTGGAGGTGTGTTTTTGTGTGTCTGTATATTTCATATTGTTCTAGTGTGTTTAGTTTCTGGCTTTTTGGTTGGATGTGTAATATTTCCATGTCTATGTTGATGTCTCTGTGGGTGTGGTTAGCATTTGTGATGTGTTCTGCATATGTGGAGGTGCTTTGTAATTTTGTTATGGCTGTGATGTGTTCTTTGTAACGTGTTTGAAACGATCTGGCTGTCTGTCCTATGTAGGAGTTGTTGCAGGTGTTACATTTGAGTTTATATACGCCTGTGTGGTTGTATTTGTCTGTTTGTGTTGTTTGTGTATTGAGATGTTTTTGTAGAGTGTTATTTGTTCTGTATGCAATGTTGTAATTTAATTTCTTGAATGAGGTTGCAATTTTGTGTGTGTTTTTGTTTTCGTATGTTAGTGTGATGTATTTTTTGTGTTCTTGTGTTTGTGTTGTATTCTTATGTTTTTGTGATTATGTTTTGTCTATTATGTTAGGGTTTTATCCGTTTTCTTGTGCTTGTACGTAAGACAAAACATAATAAAAAAAACATAAGAATACAACACAATCACAAGAATACAAAAAATACATCACACTAATATACGAAAACAAAAACACACACAAAATTGCAACCTCATTCAAGAAATTAAATTACAACATCGCATACAGAACAAATAACACTCTACAAAAACATCTCAACATACAAACAACACAAACAGACAAATACAACCACACAGGCGTATACAAACTCAAATGTAACACCTGCAACAACTTCTACACAGGACAGACAGGCAGATAGTTTCAAACACGCTACAAAGAACACATCACAGCCATAACAAAATTACAAACCCACCAACATATGCAGAACACATCACAAATGCTAACCACATCCACAGAGACATCAACACAGACATGGAAATACGCCACATCCAATCAAAAACGCCAGAAACTAAACACACTAGAACAATATTAAATATACAGACACACAAAAACACACCCCAACGAAATTCTCAACACACAACTCAATTTCAAAACACACACACTCTTTAACTCTACACTATACCACAGGAACACACCCTCACAGGAAACAGAACAAGTGGCGCCAAGACCAACAATGACCAGTTCTGAAGATGACCCATAAATAGTTCGAAACATGTGAACGAGGTACGTTGAAATTTAACACAGGAAAATCTTACCATACATATTCCGAAATGATACAGTGTTAAAAGTTGTGTAATCAAGATGTATAATAGTTTTATTATGATAAATTAATATTATCTATACCGAAACGGATCAGACTCTATAAAAGTTGAGCAATATCGTATCAGGAAATTGGAATACGCAAAATTCCTATACTGTGAGGCAAAGAACAAAGATATTGAATTATTTGCTGATGACAAAAAGTGACTGGATTTGAACTCGGCTTTCCAGCGTAAAAAATCATGCTCTAGCCGTTCTGGCTTCCCTTGGAAGTTCACCGATTCAAACCGCCAACATTCATTTAAATTCACGAAATCCCGTAACCTCGGTACGCAACATATTTCCAATTGAACACCACACAAACAGCAATGAAACAATAAAAGCGGCACGAACATCGTTCCCTTGTCAATTTCACGCTCGCCCATATTTCCAACCTTCTAAGCCTATTATGCCGGTGACAAAGCGTATTATTCCAGTGAATATCGATCCTCCAGGTTAATTTAACGCTCCGAGAGCGTAAAAAAATGAAATTGCTGACGAGTGTATAGACTAATGAGTTATGGCGGCAACACAGGTGATCTAGACCTGGTTCCCATAGCAACAGTCAGCTGAGGAATTGTATGCTTTGTTTCATTACTGTTGTTGGACTCTCTCTGTTTTAAAATTTACGACAGACTGGTGTCTGATGGCTGACCGCCGAGACATTTATACGAGGCCGCCGTGATTGAGCGAGGCATCGCATTTGGATGAGCGGGGAATTTGCACAAGTTCCATTGCGGCGCGAATTTCAATCTGTGATCAATTATGTAACTTAACAGAACACGACAGCTGACACAGAGTCAAATAGCAAGGAAGAATATTTTATTTTACGTTTCTCAGCGCTTATAACATGTAGCAGAAAGCGCAGTAATAGCAGTAGGCCTATATCCGTTTCTGGAATCTGTAGAGGGGAGCGGAATTTTCGTCATCGCAACTCTCGTCACTGTACTACCTAATCACCCGGTGTTTTAGTCACTTCGACTTTTTGGTCACCCGATATATTGGGTATCAGAATATGTTTTCTTAAAAATAATAATTTATTTTGACAAATAAAATATCCGTAGGTACACTGTATAAAATGTTATGTGATTAATGTTTCAAAATTGTCACTCAAAATGTGCCCGATGGCTCTCAGGTATGTAAGGACACCACGATCTTCTTTATAATCAGGGTATCGTTTTGCGATCCTATTAATCCTGTTTAAATCTTCCACTTTCTTCTTTTTACGAGGTGAGGAGTGACCTTCGCAATAACCCTAAAGTCCCTAATACTTCGAGTGAATCGAAATTCCCCTTCGTGAAGCTCCATCAATACAATATATTTGATAATAACTAAAATAAGTAAAAACGTCACCTTACACTTGAAACCTTTTTTCCGTATAGACTAGGTCTACTTACATGCGTAATCACGGAAACAACCTTACAATGACCTTTAAATCTCATTATAATTATCTGCGTAACCACGGAAACAACCTTACAATGACATTTAAATCTCATTATACCTATCTGCGTAACCACGGAAACAACCTTACAATGACCTTTAAATCTCATTATAATTATCTGCGTAACCACGGAAACAACCTTACAATGACATTTAAATCTCATTATACCTATCTGCGTAACCACGGAAACCTTACAATTACATTTAAATCTCATTATACTTATCTGCGTAATCAGGGAAACAACCTTGCAATGACATTTAAATCTCATACTTATCTGCGTAACCACAGAAACAACCTTACAATGACATTTAAATCTCATTATACTTATCTGCGTAACCACGGAAACAACCTTACAATGACATTTAAATCTCATTATACTTATCTGCGTAACCACGGAAACAACCTTACAATGACATTTAAATCTCATTATACTTATCTGCGTAACCACGGAAACAACATTACAATGACATTTAAATCTCATTATACTTATCTGCGTAACCACGGAACAACATTACAATGACATTTAAATCTCATTATACTTATCTGCGTAACCACGGAAACAACCTTACAATGACATTTAAATCTCATTATACTTATCTGCGTAACCACGGAACAACATTACAATGACATTTTAATCTCATTATACTTATCTGCGTAACCACGGAAACAACATTACAATGACATTTAAATCTCATTATACTTATCTGTATAACCACGAAAACAACTTTACAATGACATTTAAATCTCATTATGCATATCAACGTAACCACGGAACAATCTCATTAAATTTTTCCAATAAAACATTAATAAATTATTAAATGTAATCGGTGGCGAGAACGCCGGTGACTAAAATATAATCGGTGACAAGAAGGTATAGTGACGACATCTCCGGAGACGAGAATTCCTAGACCCATCTGTAGAGTATAGAAGACAGAACAAATCCTTTGCGCAAGTTGAGAGTGGAGGGGGTCAGTCCAATGAACGCATTGTTTGAATGGTGCGAGTGTCTGTAGAGAGGGGATCATTTCTATTTTTTTATTGGGTTATTTTAGGACGCTGTATCAACATCTAGGTTAGATCATTTCTATCTGAACTCAAGACGCCACAGCGCACTCTAGCCGATCCAGCCCGCAATATAGTCCAGCACAGCTACTCGTGGGTCTTCAGTCGTGATCTAACTTGATCCACTCAGTAATAAAGCTCCACTTTTGTACGTCGTTATATAATATACTTAATATCATCTGAATACATTATTAGTGACTTGAGTCAGCGAATGCTGAATTTATTTTCTTGCACTGGTCACGAAGTTTATTAAAAGTTCAAGTTCTTTGTTTTATGATTATGCTAAGATGATTCTCTTCAGGCGGTGATCTACGATTAATATCAATCACATAACCAACAATCACCTAAACGTTCCACGCAATAACAGGGATTCTATGAATCCAGAGCTAATTTTCATTTAAAACTGAGCCATTTTTCCTCACGTTTTCACTAAATTCTATACTATGTATTGAGATGGTTGTTGAACGTGGAAATACAGGCGCCAACACAATAATTTATTTTTGTACGATTTTTTCACAATATAAGTACCTCAAATGAAGATTTTCTGCTCTAATATAAACTACTGCATTGCTATGACATAAAATGATCTGCAATGAATGGAATTCCGCCTTAGATTGATGTTCTATTCTTGACGTCTCTTCAACCTGTGCTGTCTGTCCATACTATGAAACACAAAACTTTTCCACGCTCGATGCAGTGGAAATGTATGTACATTAGTGGCAAAAAAGAACCGACCCTTTTAGCTGATTTCAGAGCCTTGTTCACTCCAGAGCACGATAGACTGGTAACGAAGACTTTAGTGGTTCAAATCCTGCCTGAGAAGGAAACTTTTTCGTTCCTTATTCAAATTTATTCCCAATACTTTTCGATTGCTGGTAAAGTTCATGCTCTGGGAATAATAAGTTAATTAAGTAGTAAAATATCTCAGGCAGGATTCGAACCACGAAAGTCTTAGTTACCAGTCTATCGTGCTCTGAGTGAACAAGGCTTTGAAATTAGCTACAAGGGTCGGTCTGGTTTTTTTTTGCCACTACTGTACATTGACGAGCAACTGACCATACTTTCATTTATTTCGTTAGATTACAAATAAATTTTAAATAATTTAATAATTTAAATTAATTTAATGTTTTGTAAAATAAAAGACAAGGGCCAGAAAAGGAAGTAAAATGCAAAAACAATGACAAAAAAAATTACTTGCAACTTGAAAAAATGACCTAAAACTTCAAAAATAAAAAATATTGCGAAAAAATCACAATAGAATTTAATATTTCTATAACCAGAGGTTCGTGTTCAGGATTCTAATACTCGAGAGCAATGCATACTGCATGAGGAAAAAAAGATGACATCTCATCAAAATCCGGGCCCTGATGATATCTATCATGTTATAGTACAAATGAGATTTAGAGAAGAAGCTGGTATTTTGTAAGAAATAATCTAAACTTATTTGAAAGAATTCTTTCTTCAGTTTTTGCGTACAAACGATAAGCAATCCCATCCGGTCAGCTTCATGTAGGTCTACCGGGCCTGTCGAATACGAAGTAATCACTTTAATGTACTGTGCCATCCCGTTCGAAGAGGCAGGGACAGACAGGAAAGAGGAGATAAGAAAAGAAAGGAGAAGAAAGAATAAGAAATACCAAATGTAATGAAAGTAAAGGAAGGCAGGAAGAAATACTGAACGCGTGGAAGAAAGAAGTATGCGTGTATGAATAAAAAGGACGAACGAGGTAGGACTAGAAATGTACAAAAAAAAAATTGACATGAGAGTCCACACCTGTGGAGTAAAGGTTAGCGCGTCTGACCGTGGAACCAGGTGGACCGGGTTCGAATCCCGGTCGGGGCAAGTTACCTGGTTGAGGTTTCACCGGGGTTTTCCCTCAACTTAATATGAGCAAATGCTGGGTAACTATTGGTGCTGTACCCCGGACTCATTTCAACGGCATTATCACCTTCATTTCATTCAGACGCTAAATAATCTGAGATGGTGATACAGTGTCGTATAATAACCCACTATACTCGAGAATCAAATGGGGAAAATGTTACGGAAGTATCAACATCTGACATCACTTGCTTTTTGTAAAATGAAGTTCCTAAAGTTGACATCAGCCGATAGATGGCAGTTTCCAAATCGTCTTTGTTATGTAAGCGAAAAGGACGCAAGAGTAGTATATTCGGTCTTATTGTAAGCGAAAGTGACAACATAAGGATGAAAGTAAAGATAGTAAACCGATAAAACCAAACTTACCCCCAAAAATGGAAAAGAATATGTGAGAGAGTGTATACAGGGTTGTTTCCGATCTCTGATAATAAATTTGAATGACATCATGTGCGTCAGGAGTCACACGATAGCTGAACTGTGGGATACAGTGTCGTATAATAACCCACTATACTCGAGAATCAAATGGGGAAAATGTTACGGAAGTATCAACATCTGACATCACTTGCTTTTTGTAAAATGAAGTTCCTAAAGTTGACATCAGCCGATAGATGGCAGTTTCCAAATCGTCTTTGTTATGTAAGCGAAAAGGACGCAAGAGTAGTATATTCGGTCTTATTGTAAGCGAAAGTGACAACATAAGGATGAAAGTAAAGATAGTAAACCGATAAAACCAAACTTACCCCCAAAAATGGAAAAGAATATGTGAGAGAGTGTATACAGGGTTGTTTCCGATCTCTGATAATAAATTTGAATGACATCATGTGCGTCAGGAGTCACACGATAGCTGAACTGTGGCGCGAGGTGACAGACCAGTAGTGAGTGATCTCATAGTCTGAGTGCACGGCGACTCACAGCAGAAATTCCCAAAAACTCGAGTCTTTTTGGGATGGATACATTACGACCCTTCCCAATGCCAAGTATGTATGTATTGCGAGTAATTTTACGGCTGTCGCCGTCTCCCGCTTCTAAACTTCCAGGTACTCCGGTTTATGCCAAGTATAGTTACGTGAAAATAATAGAAGCTGCAATAAATGAGGTTTCGTCATTTCCAAGACAGGAATCTTCTATGTACTTAATAAGATTGGTAAAGCTCGAATGGAATAAAATTAATTTGTGTCTTCTCGTGGGGTGCTGCGACTTGGGACGGGGGATCGATTTCCTTGCTTTTGCCACTCTGGAATTAATCCCATCCAAGCTTTGCCAGTCTTATTAGGTACACACAAGATGCCTTTCTTGGAAATAACGAAACCACGTTTTTTGCAGGCTCCTAAGATTTTCACGTAACTGTACTTAGCATCGGAAAGAGTTGTTATGTACCCCTACCAAAAAGGCTCGATTTTCTTGGAATTTCTGCTGTGATACACCGTGCACTCTGATTATGAAATCACTCACTACTGGTATGTCAACTCTCGCCGCAATTCAGCTGTTGGTGTGATTCCTGAAGCACATGACATCATTCAAATTCGTTATCAGAGATCGGAAACAACCCTGTACAACCCAGAGAGGAACGACAAACTAATAATTTCACAATATGTAGTACCTAGCTATAGGCCATACCTGCACAAACAGCGCTCAACGAGCGCGCGCGCTCCTTCGGAGCGGGAGAGCCGTGTTTACCGCTCGCCGAAACGGAGAGAAGATACGTCAGAATGACATAGACTTGCTATAGGTAGAGGAGATGGAAACGATCACTCAGTTATCTAGTGGAGTGCAGTATGTAGGCCTATCCTCAGTAACTGTTTCACGTTGCTTACCTACTGCTACAGTACAGTATGGAGGAATCTAAAAGACGGAACATAACATTTAACATTTAACGATTTACAGCTCGAACTTATTGATCTTCAATGTGACCTAAGGGCTAAAGATCGTTTGAATACTACTACTAGCCTGGTTGAGTTTTACAAGATTAAACATTAGCAATAATATCCGCGACTACACAGGCTGGATTTGAAAATGATTGCTATGTTTGGCTCAACATTTATATTTGTGAGCAACAGTTTTCTATAATCAACTTTAATAAAGGCAGGCATCGAACATCTGTAACTGATGTTTCATTACGATCAGTAGACTACTGTTCCTTTCAGCTACCAACAGCATAAAACCTTGTTTTGATGTACTGATAAATAAAAATATAACAAAATGATATTGTACATTTAAGTAGCTATAGAGTTTCTATTATTTCTGTAAAATAAATATTTCTTTATTAATTAATAATAGTCCAACATAGTTTTCTAAACACTGAACGGGAATTCATTTCATGAATTCTAAACACTGAACGGGAATTCATTTCATGAACACTCTTACTAGTACTGTCCTTTGTGTACATTTTGTACGAGCAGATGGTGTGTTGCTCTGCAGGACGCCAAAATGTGCACGACGAGGAGCGCAGTGGGAGGCCAACCATCATCACAGACGACCTTGTGGAGCAACGCACCATCTGCTTGCTCATGACGTTAGGCCCAAAGACCTGGCACAGCTGACGATAAATTTCAATCGGCGGTATGCCCTGTGCATTCAAAAACTTTATCACTGATCGCACTTCACACGCGGCGGGAGCTGGAATAGGAGCGTCCATTTTCAACGAATGAAACGAAGCTACTGAGAGCACTAGGGAAGTTCCGCTAGCGAATGCGTCATGCCAGGACATTGCTCTGTCACGTAAACGCAGTCGTTTCGCGCAACATATGTTATTAGCTGTGGGACGAGTGGGAAAGTTACTTCATGGATGCGCCTCGTAGACAGAAGAGAAGGAAAGGAAGAGAGATAATGAGGAATAAAGAATAAATAGGAAGAGAGAAAGAAGAGTCTGAAAAAGTTTAATGAATTGACATGAAGAAGAAAACCTGAAGAGAACAACACCTGAAATTGATTACTGTATATAGTAGCCTACTGTAATAAATGTAGGAGGTAATACAAGACAAGATGTAAGGGAAAATAACAAATTGAAGCAATACACGAAAGAGGAACGAGTAATTAACAAGACAGTTTCACCAGACAATAAGCAGACGTAACGTAACATAGAAAAATAAACCAAAGATATTCTTGAAAACAATAACCTCGGAGAGAGGTTAACTCAACAGTTATCTTGTTAGAGAACTGGAAACAAAAGTTACTACCGTGTCAAAGGAACCAGTTGCTTTGAAACTTTTCAGAAACAATAACTTAGTTCAAATAACCAGTTACTTAACTCAATTATTTGTGAAGTCGGAGAAATCTGTGAAACGCCAACAAGGATGTAATGTGTTGTATTTCTAAGACTTACAAGTCATACATAGAGAGACCCTCAGTCTTCTTTATGATACATGCCCTCCATTCCGTATTTCTTCCTTTTATAGTGCGGGAAATACGCAGCGCGATGAAGGCAATGGGGAAAGGAACATGGGCAGTGGAGTCACCTGATGAAAGTCTATTGGCTTTTTTCTAGAGACTTCATTTAAAATGTAACACATGAAACACTTCTTCGTAGCCTCGTCCTAACTCAGGGAGAGTTTTCGCAGAAATACTACAACGAATAGGCGCTACAGCCTGTGTAAAAGTATTGTACAGATTACATACGAATTGGGAAGAAATAATATATTATATACAAAATGGTAAAGCGTAATTAAGTTGGTGTATTTAAAGATCTTTTCAAAGACAGTTGCTACTCAAACCAGATAAAATCAATTTACAGGGACTGTTACATTTTACTACGTCATACTATAATATAAAATAATTCATAAAATCCTTCAATAACTGCTTTATTTATTAACCTAATGAATTATTAGTACATTATGCAACGAGCCTATAATGGTAATAATTAAGACGCGAGTATGTTTGTTTATGTAACGAGCGCAAGCGAGTTTCATAATTTTCATACGAGCGTCTTAATTACCATTATTGGCAAGTTTCATACGACTTTTTATGCTCGACCATATTTCTAACCTGAAATTATTCATAAGTATTCATGTTATGGTTATCGAAGTGAGGAGCGGAACTGACCTTCTAAATTGTGAGATGTGCGCAGACGCGAAAGTATTGATTTTTTCCGAGGAACGAATGTCATTGACCTTGACATAATCTATAGAATAACATGAACATTAATCTTGATATAACCTGGAAATTGATTTAGAATTGAAAAACGAGATAACAAATTGAATGTATTTGAATATTATTTACAATTAACGCTAATTATTATAGTAACAGAACATAACCTTCTGCGACAGTATTGGATTTCCAGCCTCCGTGACGTTTTGCTAGGTGTCTTTCGATTGCATATCCGAGAATAATCGATACTTGCGCTTTTATAATGCTACAATGGTGATTTCTCATTGGCTGAACAGCTGAACTATAATGAATAGGTGTACTTTAATGAGGTGCATTAAAGGGCTACTACCAGGTGTATAATTACTACAGGGACATCATTTTATTTTTACTTCAATTTTTATTGTACCTGAGTTTTTGAATGTACTTCACTCCCACCCCTTCTACTAATGAAGTTCAAGCGTGCTCCACACAGATCCAAGACCGCATATACAGTCATAGTAGCCTTACGGTCATAATAAACAGTACGTTCCAAAAATATGTTCGCGTTTTCCAGTGACGAAAGAGCTTTCAATATTGAATCATTTTCGCACAGGTACTGTCGTCCATTTGCCTACATCGTATCCCGGTTTCCCCCACCAGCTTTTATTCGCCAGCTAGTGGCTGGGCTGTCTTAGCTCTTTTCTGAGAACATTAATTTCTGTTAGGAATTGGACGTATACGTAATATTATACAACTGTTTAAAATAACAAATAAAAGGGCCTCGTTAAGTAATTAATTGTCACGTGATTTCCTCCCTTTCTACGACCCTACGACATAACCACTTGGACGGACAGTAGATAGTATGTCTGAGTAATTTTATCTTTTCGGATCGGGCAGAAGTGAAGATTCAATTTACAGTACATAAGGTACTCTTTTATAGAGTAGGTACAGAATTATTGCAACATGAGTTACTGATACGAAGTACGAACCTGGTAATTGGAATTACGTACAATAGTCTATAGTGCGATAATATGCACATTAGAACTGAAGGCTGTATCGAAATGAACGGCCACCATTTAAAAAAATGTGTTTAAATATCCATATTATGATTATTTTTCAATTTAATTCCATTCTCTATGTTGTACGCTAATGTACTGTAGACAGTATAATATACACTGCATAATGAATACCACATGGACAGCTCAGTTCGTGAGTAAAAACACTCATTGTTAATACTGTACTGTATTTTAATTAAACAAAAACCTAATGAAAATTATCAAACTCAAAAGCGCAATATTTCCTAGTTTACGTAAATGGATGAACTATTTTTCTTCTCTCCTATACCTAGTAAAGTGATTTGTTTGTGTATTACGCCAGTATCATCAAACTCCAGTCGTGGAAGGGGATAGGAAACGGCGTTGATCCAGAGGTATAGGCAAGTTAATATTAAAAATGTTAGTAAAAATAAAATGATGTCCCTATACTTTTCGGCATGGTCGAGCATAAACAAATAAAAAACATTAAGTTATAGTTACAATTATAATGTGACTAGCGCTTTCGCCGTGTGCGGCATCATCAGAGTAACTTACTTACTTACTTACTGGCTTTTAAGGAACCCGGAGGTTCATTGTCGCCCTCACATCAGCCCGCCATTGTTCCCTATCCTGAGCAAGATTAATCCAGTCTCTATTATCATATCCCACCTCCCTCAAATCCATTTTTAATATTATCCTCCCATCTACGTCTCGGCCTCCCCAAAGGTCTTTTTCCCTCCGGTCTCTCAACTAACACTCTATATGCATTTCTGGATTCGTCCATAAGTGCTACATGCCCTGCCCATCTCATCTTGTGTATAGGTTATAATATGACAAAGTTTTTTATTTTATTTTATTCGGTTATTTTACGACGCTGTATCAACATCTAGGTTATTTAGCGTCTGAATGATATGAAGGTGATAATGACGGTGAAATGAGTCCGGGGTCCAGCACCGAAAGTTACCCAGCATTTGCTCGTATTGGGTTGAGGGAAAACCCTGGAAAAAACCTCAACCGACCGGGATTCGAGCCCGGGCTACCTGTTTTCGCAGCCAGACGCGCTGACCGTTACTCCACAGGTGTGGACATGACAAAGTTCTTACAATTGTAATACGGGATGAGAAGTTATGGAAAGCTGTGTATATTTATTTTGTAAACTGAATTTTTCTGTTTTTAAAAGATTGATGTTGAGGATTTTTCATGTAACATAATTATTTCGACTGCAATTTTACTGTAGGCTTTGCAAAAATAAGAAAATAAGTAAGAGAAGTTCAGTCAATGCTATGCTTACAATAGAGTATATTTAGGAAATTTATTCGGCAACCAAGCATTGAAATTACGGTAGTTTACAAAATATGTCATTTATGAGTTAAGATATAGAGGTCTAGCTGTAACGAGGCTAAATTAATTATCTATACGATGATATTATTAATTATTTGATCCTACAGAATTCTCTCCATTATTAATAATTACATTAATGAAGTAACATATAATTCTTCATGCAAGAATATGATGGTTTACATTCACAAATAATTAGCGATAGTCCCTGTTGATTGGGTCAGTTAGGTACAAGAATACAGTATGACTTAATACTTCAAACGATAAAGGCCAGACAGATATACATACAGACAGATGGAGGCAAATAGGCTCGCAAATTTTTTTCATTGAAGAGAAGGAATGACAATCATAAAACATTTTAACTGAATGGAGGAAAGTAAGTGAACTAAAAACTCACGAAGAATAAAACAGAAAAATGAAAGGTAAATAGTATAAGGAAGCGATATACAATATGTGGTTAGGAATTATTTTTTGGAAGAAAATTAATGTCACAGCATCAATAATGCAGTGAAGATAAAAGAGAACACCGAAATAACATGGCTATGTCCGATGAAAGGAAGAAGAATGATGGCCTGAGAAAACTTTTCAGTGGCCACCTCCAGGAAGAAGCAAACGCGAAAATAGAGATTAAAAAGGAAGGCCACATGGAAGGAGAAATGAAATATATAAATGTACCGGACAGAGACGATGATAGAAATCTTTGGAGCTTGAAGATAATTATGTGAAAAGGAAAGAAAACGAAGTAGAGTATGAGAGATAAACCGGAGAATGTTTGTCATTTGCGACAAAAATAACTTTGAAATTATCCAATCCCAATAGAACGTACCCAACCAAACAGATAATAATTGGAATTTATGTTTCATAAAATGAAATATCAAATTAATATCTATCACTTAGAATATCTAAGTCGTAAAAATTCACTATACTGTGTTGGAGAACATACATACATAAGTGTTCTACCCATGGGCAGGTCTTTCA
Organism: Periplaneta americana; assembly: GCF_040183065.1. Lineage (NCBI taxonomy): Eukaryota > Metazoa > Arthropoda > Insecta > Blattodea > Blattidae > Periplaneta > Periplaneta americana. The sequence goes on along the minus strand of NC_091121.1, from coordinate 147,953,434 downwards.
ATGCAAACTCAGCATTCTCCAATCTTTCCTATTTTCTGCCTTCCTCTTAGTTTCCGCATATGATCCACATATTATCTTAATGTCGTCTACCATATGATATCGACTTCTACCCCGAATTCTTCTCCCGTTCACCATTCCTTCCAGTGCATCCTTCAGTAGGCAGTTTTTTCTCAGCCAGTGACCTAGTCAATTCCTTTTTCTCTTTCTGATCACTTTCAGCATCATTCTTTCTTCACCCACTCTTTCTAACACAACTTCATTTCTTATTCTGTCTGTCCATTTCACACGCTCCATCTTCATATTCACATTTAAAATGGTTCTATTCGTTTCTGTACACTTCGTCGTAATGCCCACGTTTCTGCCCCATACAATGCCACACTCCACACAAAGCACTTCACTAGTCCCTTCCTTAGTTACTTTTCCAGAGGTCCGCAGAAGATACTCCTTTTTCTATTAAAAGCTTTCTTTGCCATTGCTAGCTTCCTTTTGACTTCATGGCTTCAGCTCATGTCACTGCTTATAGTACATCCCAAGTATTTGAAGCTGTCCACTTGCTCTACTGCCTCATTTAGAATTCGCAAGTTTACCGTCTTTATTTTTATTGCGACAACCATGGTCTTCGTCTTGTTTGCATTTATCTTGATCCCATACTGCTCACAGCTGTCATTTAGCTCCAGTAGCATATCCCGTAGTATTGTCTCCTCTTCTGCCAGTGTAATTTAATTGTAACAATAAGTGTCGATAATCCTTTTATTTAAGGAAGAATTGTCAGTCTAAATTAAACGCGACAGGGTCAGTAAGAGTACTGTTCCAGGCCTCAGAGACTAATGTCTTAGGACCGTATTCATAGACATTCTTAGCACGGGCTTCCGGTGGATGATCAGCGTTTTTCGTATTCATAAGCCAATGTTAGCGATATGATATGATTTGAATTCTGTACAAGTAACCAGTGGATAGCCGGGGCTAGTTTAGCACGCTCGTAGCGCGTGCTGCGAAATGTCTATGAATAGCACCCTTAATGATGAACTATGTAATTGCATCACTCATGTGTAGCCTTATACATGCCTAGAAAATAACGAAATGATGGCATATTTTATTCCAATGGAATTGTTTGGGATTTCATCTAGCTCTAAATTTTGTTTTGTTTGCAAAATGGTCCGCAAACCAGTGATACCATCTTCAGGGTATGAGAGAGACGGTGAACACAAACTTCGAGCTCTGACATCTGTATGTGACAAACACGCAGAATGCACAATGAGCATGCAGATATAGTGGGGGTGAATTATGAACTAGATATACGAGTCCAGAGTCTCAGCACAAAGCAACACCGATAACCACTTTCGATATAAAAACTCTCAGTTGATTCAAATGCAGTTAGCGTCGCAATTATCTGTAGGGGTTTTATGTTTCATAATTTTTACTATAAGAAAAAACTTTAAATTTTTATTTTCTGACGTAATCTTGTAGGTTTTCCTTTGTTCAGAGCAACCCAAGTAAGTGTACGTGTCTATCTGTGTGTGTGTGTGTGTGTGTGCGTATGTAGGCCTATGTATGTATGTATTAATTTTTTATTTTATTTTATTGGGTTATTTTACGACGCTGTATCAACATCTAGGTTATTTAGCGTCTGAATGAAATGAAGGTGATAATGCCGGTGAAATGAATCCGGGGTCCAGCACCGAAAGTTACCCACCATTTGCTCGTATTGGGTTGAGGGAAAACCCCGGAAAAACCTAAACCAGGTAACTTGCCCCGACCGGGATTCGAACCCGGGCCACCTGGTTTCGCGGCCATGCGCGCTGACCGCTTTATGTATGTATGTATGTATTTTTAATGTATTTATTAAAAACGGCATGTTCCATTACATCGAGTAATACTACATGCACTAATAAGCTCTCTTATAATATTGCAATTATTTACAATCATCTATAACAATTTAACAATTATTTACATTTTCTACAATTTATATTTTACATTTCTATTTACAATTCTATTTTTTGTTTTGTTTTTTTCTACAACTGCCTAATTTTCTTAAAATGTGTATTATTTACAAATTGTATAAGTTTCTTAGTATATTTTTTATGAGGTCGTCTTTTTTTTAAGTGGCCAGTTTTCAGTTCTTAATACTGCTGCGATTAAAGTATCTCTTTCCTGATCTAACAATTTGCAATCGAACAATAAGTGGTCTACCGTTTAGTGGCTAATTTGACATGGGCATGTTGGATTGTTTGTAATTTTAAATCTATGTATGTATGTATGTATGTATGTATGTATGTATGTATGTATGTATGTATGTATGTATGTATGTATGTATGTATGTACAGTATGAATGAATGAATGTATGTATGTATGTATATATGTATGTATGTATGAATGAATGAATGAATGAATGAATGAATGAATGAATGAATGAATGTATGTATGTATGTAATGTGTGATTCACGACGCCTAAATCACAGTAGTAAGTGATTTTCACGAAGTACTTTGGACTTGTCACACACACTGTACTGTTTCTCTATCGCTACGGCTTGTTTATAAGGTGAAGCAAACATTGAAGACGACAGACAAGTCTCAATTTAAGAGAGAACTCGAAGGCCTGTTTTCTTCTCTAACAAGATAAAGTTTGCAGCTAGGGAGGTTGCGGAGGACAGAATAGATTTTCTAAAGTGATAACAATACACTTCTTGACGGATAAATGGATAGACAAGCGTGAAATGGAAACGTTGGCTGAAACTAAGTCCAAAGAAGAGAAGAAAGAGGATGGAATAATTGGCGAGATAAGAGAGCTGATAAGAAACGGGGAGGAGACTGGGTGAAAAAAACAGCAAATTCAAAAAAAAGAAAAAGAAAAAAAAAGAACGTATATGTAATAACTGAGGAAACAGATTGATCGTACATCTCGAGATGATTCATTGGCAAAGGCGCTGTTATTCGTAACATTCTCATGGAATGTCGTTACTGTATATTTACGAGGCTATTATTGGGAAGGTCCATATTTTGATATCTGACAGAAGACTTAAACATTGAATTAAACTTCCAGTAATACTAAGAAGTGACTATGTGCGTCAAACTCTGAATCTATATCCGTGGATCAATTTGTGCGAATAAGGGATTAGAAATTTTTTTTTTTCCCGTATTCTAGAAAGAACGTACGATTTTTTTTTTTAAGATTTACATATTGAAAACTTGCCATTTGTTCATGGGTTCAAACTCATCTGAAGCGATGGAATTTTAGAATCGATATACAGAGTCTTTCATAAGTAACGAGTCTATCGAAAAATCAACTATTTTGGATAATTTTTTAAAATGATGTTCACTCTCACGAGAAAGAATCCTTCCCGGTGCCGTATAGTCGATTTGGAAACAAATACCTCCACAACCAGAGAAAGATACTTATCCATATGTAATGTGCATTGGATGTCAACTTAAAATGATCTGGAGCATGGCTTTCTATACGCCAAGGATAATATCACACGGCCATGACTATATACATTGTTGTGATATTCTGGAATGATAAAATGCCACGCAGCCGCTTAACGTTATTGCAGATAGAAAAATTGCTGCCAGGTTTGAACTTGGAACAGTGTCTCTCAAATTAAGCGTTTATTCCGTAGACGAAATGTTTCCAGGCAGATGGATCGGTCGCATAGGCCCAATCCGTTGGCCTCCGCTATCACCTGATTTGACTATCCTGGACTTTTTCTGGGAATTCATTAAGGATTGTGTCTATTCGACTAAGCCACGCAGCATTCCTGATTAATTGAACGAATTGAATACACGATACAAATGGTCATGCCTAACATGCTCACAACAGTCCATTACATTTGTGCATTCAGCAGAACGGAAGACATTTTGAAAATTGTACACCATAATTTGTCAACAATTGGAACTTTTTTACATTTAGGTATGTGCTTTAATAAAGGTTTAAAACACTAACCATTCTTTCGTTTAATAGCTCTGGCGGCGAGGGGAGGGGGTGTTTGTTTCCAATTCGACTGTACGGCACCGGAAAGGGTTCTTCCTCGTGTGGATGAACATCATTTCAAAACATTATCCAAAATAGTTAATTTTTCGATAGACTCGTTACTTATGAAAGACCCTGTACATAGTTTAATAAAGTTTGCAGGCGATAATACAGTGAAAAAATATTTTCTTCACAAATTTTACATAGAATTACTTTACTGACAGCAGAAGAAAATTCTTCCCGAATTCAGAAACAATACATCCTAAATGGTTCATTTTGAGTCAGTACTGGCAAAAGGTACGAGTGCTTGCATATGATTAAATAAACTACTTACTTGACAACTAGACACTACAACCTGATAAGTATAGATTGAGCTGCTAGTAGTTTTTAATTTATTTCAATAAACGTGAACAATGATTTGCAAATACGCCATACTTCATTCAGGAACAATATGGACAGACAGAATAAGAAATGAAGCTGTGTTGGAAAGAGTGAGTGAAGAAAGAATGATGCTGAAACTGATCAGAAGAGAAAGTAAATGGTTCGGCGACTGACTGAGAAGAAACTGTCTACTGAAGGATGCACAGGAAGGAATGGGGTGAACGGGAGAAGAGTTCGGGGCAGAAGAAGATATCAGATGATAGACGACATTAAGCTAGCATACATTGATCATATGCAGAGACTAAGAGTAGCCAAGAAAATAGGAAAAATTGCAGATGCTGTGTCTGTAATGAAAGACCTGCCATTGGGCAGAAAACTATGAATCAATTAATGATTCACTGAACACGTGTAGATTATGAACACAAGTTAAATATTATGTGGTATTCGGAGTGAGAAAATATATTTGAGACTGTTGATAGCAAAGATGTATGTAGGAAAGGAGTTAATCGATAAATCGAATCTGGAATTCGGGTGAATAGCAGACTGCAGACAACACTTTCACAGCGGCAATCCGGAGCCGAGTGAAATAGCCTCATTTTATTTGGAAATATTCCGTCACCTTTGAAGAAACGTGGCCAACCTTAAAGCAGAGGATGCCTTGCGGCTGTAAAACCGAACGTTCACCGTGGAAAGCATAAAACGCTTAGCCCTGTTCAGCACACGCATACTTCGTTCAGAAAACTCTTCAGTGAAAGTTTCCCGAATGAATTGAGAAAGGACAAACAGACCTTTGTGTCTCGGAATCTGTGAAAACATTTCAAGCCAACTGTGAGGATAGATTTATTTTGAACCCATAAACAGCACGTTACTATTTCCTAAGCGGTCTGGAGATTTAATCGTAAATAAATGTGACTTTTGGACGAGCTAAAAGTGAAATATGTAGAAGGCAAAACTATTAGAGTACAGGAAGACATAAGTTATTGTAATTTGTTGCAACACGTGAATTAAGATGGACATCTAAGTATTTTCTGAGATGAATACGTGAGAAGATAACTAACGTATTACAATGCCAATATCAAACGCCTAATTATTTATCATGATTTGATCGACAACTGACCCGAAAGGTGGGAAAAAGATTATGGCTGTTAAATCAATTCACGTGCAAAGTTGATGAGAAAAGACGTATCGTCTGCTTTATACTAGTATGCCTGCAATGCTTCCTAAGGTGATTACGCTAATATAGATAGAAAGACAGACAGACAGACGGACAGACGGACGGACGGACGGACAGACAGACAGACAGATAGATTGCATTTATTGATGCATAATACATTATACAAACCCAGGTATTGTACACAAGATCCTTCGCACGAGCCCGTACGGCCATTCGTGCTGTAACTATGCACAGTTTGAATCTTCAAAACAAAAGTAATACTAGGTACTAATAATAAAATAGTAAAACAACAGTTATTATTATTAATACCGTTATCATTAATTATCACCATTAGGGCATAAAACTAATCTAACTTCATACCAAATTTCACAAAAATAATAAAAATAAAATAAATGTAAAATATGAAAAAAAAAAAAAAAAAACACACACACACACACACAGTGAAGGAATGAAGATGCATTATGACGTATTACATTTCTTGAAACACCCCCAAACCTCACCTAAACGTTTTACGTCAATGATGATTCTATAATGAATAGTTTAATTGTTTAATAGTTTAAATTACATGTCTAAAAACAATATGTATAGACAAGGTCAGTTAAAATGGAAAAATTACAAATAGACTGTACAATCAACACATTCGTTAAGGTTATAAAAGTGATTTTAAATCAACCAGCTAGAGGTGTAAAATTTGAGAACAGCTCTGCTTAAATTAAAAACATGTGATGAAAATTTATTTGCAACCTTCAATGATATTTGACCTTTTTTTTTTTTTTGCATGTCAACAAGTTATATTAAAATCATTTCCTTGCCTTGTGTCATAGGAGTGAATATCATTTCTTTATGTTAAAGTTGGAAGATTGTCCTTAACATACAAAATTAACTCTAGAATATATATATTTATTACAGTCATTATTTTGTTTTTCACAAATAATGGTTTACAGTGTTCATTAAAAGCTGCATTTGATATAATACTCATGGCCCTTTTTTGAAGATATAAGAACCTATTTATAAAAGCACTGTTGTCCCATAGCAATATTCCATAGGTAGGAGTAAGCAAAATAAGCATCATGAATATAGTTTTCAGGTACAACAGTTTTTTAATCTCTTAAAGAGAAACAATGTTCTTGAAAGTTTAGTAAAAATATGATCAATATGACTTTCTCATGTCAACATGGAATACAGAATATATCAAAAAAGTTCGTTCACAACGTTTCAGGGATGACAGAGAAAGTAAAAACGAACATCTTTTTTATGTGACAGAAAACTGGCAGATGCACCATTTTGCGAGTAGGTGTCCTAAAAAGGTAGGTCGATTGGCTTCCGTCAGATTACTTTCCGGATTACACGTTGTAAGAAAAAATTGTGTTACAAACTCAGTGAGTGAATTGCTGAGAAAGATAAGTTTGCATTCTGCTAGTAGTATCATGGCCACCTCGATCGCCCGACCTAACTCCTATGGATTTATTTGTGTGGGGGATGTGAAATGTCTGGTTTACGAGACCCCGATAAGTACAGCAGAAGAGCTGCTTGCTCGCGTTGTTGAAGCTGCAGCGATTATTCGACAAATTCCTGACATTTTTAGCGTAACCTATCAGACAGTCCGTAGTGCATAGAAATAAATTATGCATTTGGTTAAACGTTAAACAGAATGCAATTTGAACCACATCTCTGAACAACATTTTTTTTTTCACATCAATGCATTCAGTAACAGCATCTGAATACAATCTCTTCACACCACTTATTAACTCGTAGCGCCGAAATTACAAGTCTGAGGTTTATCACATAAAAAACATGATTGTTATTACTTCTCTATCACCCTGAAACGTTTTGATCGAACGTTTTTGACATCCTGTATTATTAAGTACTTAAGTGTTTTACAGATGCAGAAATGTGTTACTTTAAGGATGTGGCCTAATTCTTCAATTTATTTTAGAAATAAATATCAATTTCATATGACAAATGAGTGTTAGGGTGTAATAAGAGTATGATAATAGTGTCACTTATCGAGAACTATCTGAATTATTTCATAGTTTGTCCATTTGTTATAATATTTGCTTCTGACATTCCGTGGCTTCAAACTTCGCTTACACGATCATAAAATTGTAGGTCAGATACAGGGCGATTCACGGGGATTTACCGTCCTTGACAGAGCTTATTTCCGAAGACATTCAGAGCAAAAAAGTCATATAAACATGGGTCCTATTCTCAATATTTACAGAGTTACGTTTCGTTATTGGAACGCATTGCTGTGAACGCGTGATCTTGGTCAGCGTGCAGTCAGCAGCCAGCGCGAGCGCTACGGAAATCAAAGATAGCCGTATGCAGTTACGTAGAGCGACGAGTGCCGTTCACAAGCGTGCGGCCAAGTGTACTCAAGCGGACGGCGACATTTTTAAAAATGTAAACTCTCCAAGACTGTAAATTAGGATGCAAAATTGAACTGCAAATAATTAAGTCGGTGGAAGTGGTGTGATTTGTAATAACTGTTGTGATAAGTGCGTAAGAATAATATCATTTTCTAGTTAAAAATAGTAAAAGATGTCTGTACGAAGCAACTAAGGAGTTCACAGCACGTTTTTAGATCCATAATACTTGCCAATTAAAGAAATGTTACTTCGGAATTGTCCATTCTCTATTGTATTATTCTTTTACCTTCAAACTAAAGAAAAAAAGTATTTTACAAACAACTTTAAATTAGTGTAACTCTGAAAATATTGAGAATAGGAACTATGTTTATATGACAATTTTTGCTCAAAATGTCTTCAGAAATAAGCTCCGTAAAGGACGGTAAATCCTCATGAATCACACGGTATATTGAACGCCAGTGTACGATGGGTGTCAAAAAAAATTGTCATGACTTACTGGAGGGGAAGTAAAAACGGGAAGGTTCGTTTAGTAGAGTTGCGGACGTAAAGCAACCCTAGCTCTGAAAGAGAATGCATTAAGCATCAATCATTCCTCACTCACATTAAAAGTTAGCTTAGTTAGCAAATAGATAGATAGATAGATAGATAGATAGATAGATAGATAGATAGATAGATAGATAGATAGATAGATAGATAGATAGATAGATAGATAGATAGATAGATAGATAGATAGATAGATAGATAGATAGATAGATAGATAGATAGATAGATAGATAGATAGATAGATAGATAGATAGATAGATAGATAGACAGACAGACAGACAGACAGACAGATAGATAAGTAAATAAATAAATAAGTACTAGGCCTAATAATTATGTGTATCCTTTTAAAATCAATAATATAAGTAAAGTTTGTAGAATCTGTTGATAAACGTATAATTTATGTAATATCTCGCGTGGTGTATTTCTAGAATTAATAACAAGTGATGTAGACCTAGCCAGCACCTTCCCATGCTTCATACTATGTAATTTAATGATATGAAAACCAGCTGCATGCAATTGAGAGTGGGCGCTCGTAGTTGGGAGCACTCTTCATTAGATGGTAACAAGCCCTAAAGTACATTGACAGGCCTCTTCGTGCACACTGATAATGGAACAAACCCAGGGGATAAAACATGCGTTTTTTCACAAAGCTCAATAACATGGTGGCTTTGAGGGGTGGGATCCAAAAACTCGGAATTAATGCACATAACAGGGTGATTTTGGGTTCAGATTAATCCATTAGTGTTTGTTACACCCCCATCCCACAGGATCGCTTGTTTTTTCTACATATCCATGTTGTTGTACATATAATTATACAGTGTTCCAAAAGTTTGGTCACTACAACAGACTATGCTGTACAAATACTTGTGAAGGAGGCAAATTGACTAGGCTACAAATAAAATTAACTTAAAATATGATTTTCTTTTCTATTTGCCTATCCTAATCTTATAAAAAAGTAAGGAGAATGAATTAATTACGCTTCAGATATTCGTGTCAATGAAATTAAAGATTTGTCATCCAAAATTATTTAAATTTCGATGTAGGCTACAGATTACTTGAGAATGGAGAAAGTTACACAACGCAGAATTGCACGCATTGTATTCTTCACCTGACATAATTAGAAACATTAAATCCTGACATTTAAATGGGCAAGGCATGTAGCACGTATGGACGAATTCAGAAATGTATATAGAGTGTTAGTTGGGCGGCAGGAGAAAAAAGACCTTTGGCGAGGCTGAGACTTAGACGGGAGGATAATATTAAAATGCATTTGAGGGAGGTGGGATATGATTGTGGAGACTGGTTTAATCTTGATCAGGATAGGGACCGATGGCGGGCTTATGTGAGGGCGGCAATGAAACTCCGGGTTTCTTAAAAGCCAAAAGTAAGAAATTAAATAAATACAGATCACTTTCATCATAACCACTGTTAGGTCTGAGGTATATTGACCTATTCGGGTTTATTCAAAACCTTTTCGAACGTCTTCCTTTACACCTGTTACCTTATGGTTTGCTATCTACAACTTTTTACGTAAGTATTGTAGTTTCCTTTAAACACGTAATTTTTGCATATTTCGATTGTGTAAATGATTGGTTTTACTTCATGATTTTATAAAATAAAATTTTCTCATTTCTCTTCTGGTTTAAAGTGTGTAAGCTTCTATTTCTCTGAAAAAAAAATTAAACTACATTTAGTTTATTTCATTTATTACTCGTGATTTCCATACAGACCACCGGTAAAGGTTAAGTTATTGTACAGGGACATCATTTTATTTTTACTAACATTTTTAATATTAACTTGCCTATACCTCTGGATCAACGCCGTTTGCTACTCCCTTTCACGACTGGAGTTCTATGATACTGGCGTAATATACAAACAAATCACTTTACTAGGTATAGGAGGGAAGAAAAGTAGTTCATCCATTTACGTAAACTAGGAAATATTGCGCTTTTGAGTTTGATCATTTTCATTAGGTTTTTGTTTAATCAAAATACAGTACAGTATTAACAATGAGTGTTTTTACTCACGAACTGAGCTGTCTATGTGGATGTATTCATTATGCAGTGTATATTATACTGTCTACAGCACATTAGCATACAATATAGAGAATGAAGTTAAATTGAAAAATAATCATAATATGGATATTTAAACACAGTTTTTAAAATGGTGGCCGTTCATTTCGATACAGGCTTCAGTTCTAATGTGCATATTATCGCACTATACGAGTAGACTATTGTACGTATAAAATTTACTTAGTCTTACGTTAAAAATGTGTAAAATTATTAAAAAAAAAGGCATATACCTTCGACAGATGGCCCGTTTCAACGCTATGTCACGTCATCTTCAGTATCATTCTTAACAATTTTACACTTTTTTACCGTAAGACTAAGTACAGTTTATGGTTTTAACAAAGTGTTAACGAGAACTTTAATCAATGAATAACGACGATATAAGTAATTTAGTTCACCAATATCGAACCACGCGCTTTTTTTTAACAATTTTACACTTTTTTAACTTAAGACTAAGTAAATTGTATGGTTTTAACAAAGTGTTAACGAGAACTTTAATCAATGTATTGTACCTAATTCCTATTACCAGTTTCGTCCTTCGTACTAGTAACTCATGTTGAAATAATTCTGTACCTACTATATAAAAGAGTACCGTACGTACTGTAAATTCAATCTTCACTTCTGCCCGATCCGAAAAGATAAAATTACTCAGATATACTATCGACTGTCCGCTAAGTGGTTATGTCGTAGGGTCGTAGAAAGGGAGGAAATCACGTTACAGTTAATTATTTAACGAGGCCCTTTTATTTAAGTTATTTTAAACTGTTGTATAATATTACGTAGACGTCCAAGTCCTAACAGAAATTAATGTTCTCAGAAAAGAGCTAAGACAGCCCAGCCACTAGCTGGCGAATAAAAGCTAGTGGGGGAAACCGGGATACGACGTAGGCAAATGGACGACAGTACCTGTGCGAAAATGATTCAATATTGAAAGCTCTTCCGTCACTGGAAAACGCGAACATATTTTTGGAACGTACTGTTTACCATGACCGTAAGGCTACTATGACTGTGTGGAGGACGATTGAACTTCATTAGTCGAAGGGGTGGGAGTGAAGTACATTAAAAAACTCAGGTACAATAAAAATTGAAGTAAAAATAAAATGATGTCCCTGTACATTGTTAAGTTATTTACACAATCTGGTCTTGAGATTACGTCATTCCAGACTATCTAATAGGTCCTACATTAAATCCATGGCAACGCGAATTCCGCAGGAACGATGCACTACAGATCAACTGTTTACTATTAGACATATGCTTAATTATCCCACAAAAGAAACATTTTTCAGAAACAGCTATAATTAAGTATTAATATATTACTATTAGTTTATTTTATGTCAAGAAATGTAAACATAATTGTCAAAAAACATATCCTCACGTTTTGTAATTAAATTTTAACTAATTGCATTAATTTCAGCAAAAACGTCACATTAAAAAATTTAGGGTTAAGCCCTTTTACCTAAACACCATCGATATGTTGTAAAAGTTTTTGATCTAGATGTAGACTTCAAAAAAGCATTTGATAGGGTATAAAGAAAAGCATTATAATTATAATACACTAGGAAAGCTAAACATAACGGGAAAACCCATTAATCTTATACAAATGACAATGGTCAATACTGAAGCACAAATTAACATGGAAGTAAGTTAAGTAATATCATCACCCTTAGTACGGGAGTTAAACAAGTTGTAAATTATATGATGTTCGAAGGAATCAAACAATTGGACGGAGTTACGCAATAATAGACCAACTGACAATTTGGAAAAAAAAAAAAAAAGAGATATTTGTGCAAATCTGTTGACTGCATGTTAATTTAAATGGGAAAAAAATCAGGAATGTGATATCTGAATTTTGCTGCTATTTATAAGCAAAAATTCGTTTATTGTATAAAATTCATTTATTTATTTTGCTTTGTAATATCAATTCAACTGCTGGTCTCTTATCAAGAGTCGGTTAGCCTTTTTTGCTATTATTTGTGCCATTTTTGTAATAGTATGAATGTTATAATACTTTTTGCATGAAATGTTTTATAAAAAACAGATTTATTTCAATGACCAATATCTCGAAACACGTTTTTGGCGCTTGGCCTCTTATTGCGTAACTCCGTCAAATTTAGATACCTGGGAGCCATAATTCATAATAGATGCAACATGCATGAAACTATCAGAGACAGGATACAAACAGGAACAGGGCATACTTTGCAAACAATAAAATTTTCATAAACCAACAAATCACCAAAACAACGAAAATAAAGATATAATAATGCAATGGTTCGCCCTGTAGTAACATATGGATCAGAGATATGGACTCTAAACAGGACAGAAGAGAATGCTCCGAAAGAAAAAGACTGAGATGGCTAGGACACTTACGGTCCGTCTCAGGTATCTGTGGAGTAACTTCGCGCATATGGGGGCGGAGTCTAGCCCTATCTGTGCCGGAGTGTACTGCGGGGAGCATCAGCTCGAATCCGCTAAGGAGTAAGATGCTCGTGGTAGAAAGTAGAGTTCAGATAGAATTATTCCCTCCTGCAAGCAATTGCTTGCTTCGTTCAAGGAATCTCCCCCCCAGAGAAGTCATTGGCCCTAGCCCTCCCACATACCACTTGCGCAGAGATCTTATTTCGTCTTTCTACTCCACATATTCCTGAGACGGACCATATTATTATATAGAATACCGACGAATAAAATCCCTAAAAGAATGCTACAAGGGAGAATACATAATAGGAGAGTGGGAAGAGCAAAATTAAGATGGTTAGACGGGGTTACAAAGACTTAGAAACTATGAGGTTAAGAGGATGGGAAGAATTAGTGGCAGATAGATCAAAATGGAAAACTGTCGTCCAAGCGCCTAAAACCCACCCAGGACGGTAGAGCCAAAGAAGAAGAAGAAGAAGGTAAGTATGCAAAATAAATAATTAATACATTTATAGAAAAAATATATAAAATGACGGTTACTTTAAATTATTTTTATTTACATCATATTATTAAACAAATTAACATCTAAAGTGTACCTTTTAATGCATATATTTCAATAAGAGCATATTTTGGCAATTTTTACTGCATAGTTGCACGCATATTTTCAGGTTTTTTTAGTGCATAAAGTTCCGTGGTCTAATCATAATACACTGCTCTCTTAAATTGACTAAGCATATTGAGAATTAAATCAATGGTTTTTCCAAAACACGCCATGAAATGTTTCATATAAAACATTTTTCATCTCGAAAGGGAAGAAAAAATTGTATGTAACTTTTTTGTTTGAAATATCTCAAACAATAACGGCCTGAAATTAATGGCATTACTTACGGTTCACTCTGTATACCAAACGTCCAGTAAATGCAAAGTTACCCCCATTACAGATCATGGACGCCCACAGAGTGGCGGGAGGTTCAGGCTCACACGTGTGCGGACAATCGGCGTTAATGGAAACATGGATGTCAAAAATGAACGATTTCATGAGAAGAGTTTTCGTTAAAATTATATGGCATAATATATGACATAATATCAATATATTAAATCTACAAATGAATTTGGTAGACGTTGTGTTAACGCACGAGTTATGGGTAACCAAAACATAAATTTAACTACAGTGGAGTCCACACCTGTGGCGTAACGGTCTGCGCGTCTGGCCGCGAAACAAGGTGGCCAGAGTTCGAATCCCGGTCGGGGCAAGTTACCTGGTTGAGGTTTTTTCCGGGGTTTTCCCAATACGAGCAAATGCTGGGTAACTTTCGGTGCTGGACCCCGGACTCATTTCACCTGCATTATCACCTTCATATCATTCAGACGCTAAATAAACTAGAGGTTGATACAGCGTCGTAAAATAATCCAATAAAATAAAATAAAAAAAACTACAATGGAAGCTCTTAAGTTCGACATCCTATAGTTCGACTGCTTATGTAGGAGAATTAGACACGCCATAATACGGGAACTAAGAAATGGGTTTTCTATTTTAATGGGAATTGGTTCTGTGTTTTGTAGTGATACTTTTGTTAAAGGAAAACAGAATATTTTGTTGATTAGGACATCCATATTCAATCACTGATTTTAAATTAATGAACTCTTCTTTTTCTATTTGAGAATTGTGCCGTTTGTGACACGGAACTGTCGAAACCCACTGTGGTACTAGAAGCGCATACACAAGTCTCGGGGAGGGCAGAAAATGCTTAGTGCAGTCCTGTATTCGTTGATGGATAACCAATAAGAATTTTTATTTCACCTGTCACACCCACTACCCTTAATGGACTGAACTTTCAATTCTGTTTTGTCGAACTTAGGAGAGTCCACTGTACTTCAAGAAATAAATTTTCTACGTTTTCAACGACAAATATGCATTTTATTTCTCATTATTTGGCATACTTCTTCATTGATATCTTTGTTGTGAAATGGATCATTTGATTGGCTGTATTCAGCATAGTTTTATAGCTAGAGAATTATTCACAAAGGAGTATTACGTTTTATTAATATCTGAACATTGAAGAAACTAAATATATTACAAATTAACAATTTAGAGTAAGGCATTACTAACGCTCCATTACACAATATGCATTGTTACCTTTAAGAAGAAATCAGATTAAAAAAAAAGTAATAATTTTTCTAGAAATAAGATTATCACTAAGACAATTAAAAAAGAAGTTTAAATGAATTTAACTTTTTTCTTAGTTAAGTTTTCATGAGGAAAGAATGAACTTTACAATGTGCGATTATGTTATTGATAGGCATATTCAGTAAAAATTTGAACACTCTAGGTCAAAAATGGTGAATTTTAGAAATTTCAGTGACGTATCGCCTTAAAGGCTAGAAATTCCAACGCTGAACGTGCGTGGTTTAGGACAATGGAGAAAATCCATTATCCTATCGGGAATCGAACCAGCAACCTTCCTGCTGACGCAATTAAATTCAAAACATTTATTAATTCCAAAATTCCAATTCCTAAAACTTTAAGATACAATATATTTCAGTTTCGTACGGTCCAAAGGACCAACAATCTGCGCGAAATAATCATTTGTGAGACGAAAAGTCAATAATATTACTGAACATTTCTTTCAGCATCAAGAATGTCTGAACTAATTTCAACAAGAATTGATGATGTACCAGCAGCTTATGAATTGTATGATGAATTAAAATATTGAGACTTCAACTCTCTACCTAAAAAATTGTGAATTTTAGAAATTTCAGTGGCACATCGCCTTAAAGAATAGAAATGCCTGGGTTAGGTCAATGGAGAAAATCGATTACCTCATCGGGAATCGAACTCTCAAGTTCCAGCTAACGCAATTAAATTAAAAACACTTATTAATTCCAAATTCAAGTTCCTAAAATTTTAAGATAGAATATTTCGTTTCGTACGGTCTAAAGGACCAACAATCTGCCCGAAATAAACATTTGTGAGGCGAAAAGTCAATATTATGAACATTTCTATGAGCCTGAAGAATGGCTGAACGCTTTTCGACAAGAATTACAGATGTGCCAACAGCTTATGAATAATTGTGTGACGAATTAAAATGTGTAAAACTTCAATTCTCTAGCTCAAAAATTGCGGATTTAGAAATATTAATGGCTCATCTCCTTAAAGGCTAGATATGCCTGCGCTGAACATGCCTGGATTAGGTCAACGGAAAATATCCATCACCTCATCGGGAATCGAACCCACAACTTCCAGCTAACGCAATTAAATTCAAAACACTTAAATACTAATTCTAAATTCCAGTTCCTAAAACTTTAAGATAGAATATTATCGTTTCGTACTGTCCAAAGGACCAATAATCTGCGCGAAATATTTGTGATGCGAAAAATCAATATTACTGAACATTTCTTTCTGCTTGAAGAATGGCTGAAGGCATTTCAACAAGAATTACAGACGTGCCAACAGCTTATGAATTGTATGACGAATTAAAATGTATGACACGGACTGCTATTTCGAAAGACAGGAAAGTCATTCGATCATAGCTCTGAAGCTGTCATCTTTTCCCGCTCGGTCATCATTTCCTGGGGGACCGGAATGTGGAGAGACTGTCACTGAAGTCAATTATTAACACGCTGCAACTCTTCTATCTCAGCCGTATGGAATTCTGACGGGAGTGAAGCAGCAACCAAATTTTTGTGGCGTTATCAAAGCCATAAGAGGGGAGCGCCGCGAGGGGACTGGATTTCAGCTCGGTCGATTTGTCGATATGTGGGACACGCACCTGAGCGCTCTAATGCCGGCATTTGTTTCTGAGGATTATGTACCGTTCTTAATCACCGAGCTCCTAATGTAATATCCAAATATGACAGAACGAAAGATATTATAAATAGAAATGGCGTTCATTTCGAAAATAAGTATAATGTACAACACAGAACACAGACGTCATGCTAAGCTTACCGCTGGTACTGAATTGCCATAATGTGGTTTATCATTATTTCCATGGAATGGACAGATATTATCACATAGGCTTACATTGAAGTTTGGAGTGAATAATGACAACTATAATTTTATTGATCCTCCTATTAAACACCATAATTATCATCATCATCATCATCATCACTTTGTTCTTTCTGGATATGGTACGCGTTTTATTATTGAACAACATTCCTTGATTTTTGCAAAGTAGAGATAGCTTTGAAATTAGTTAGTAGCATAGCACAGGATACCCCAGGAAAATGAATATAACCCCAACATAATAAAAAAAGACTAAACACAAACAAAGAAATCCAACACGAACTGAAGAACACAATAAATACAGAGTTTTAAAAACAAGTATCCAATATTTTAGGAGGTGTTAGCATGCATCAGAACAAGAAAATAATGTCTAATAAACATGAGTCCTACAAGACATACTTTCTGAGATCTGAACACTTGTTCATAGGAGGTACTCAATGTGACGTCCATTCATGGCAATGCATTCCTCTGTCCTTCGGTGTAAGGAATCACGTACTCTTTAAAAATTTGTTTCAATACGTTAATAAGAAAGTCCTGATAACGATCCCCAGTTAATCTCTGTGGTAGCACGTATGGTCATATTAATCTATCACCAAGAACGCCTGCCCATAAGTTGATTGAGAATCGGTGCTGATGCCTTGTTTCTTCAACTGCATGGGGATTTTCATCAGCGCACACATGCTGATTACGAAAATTCATAACACTATCTCTGCTGAACCCCGCTCATATCCGCAACCAGACTTTTGTTTTCAGTATTCCTTGCAACGTATCATTATTCCATGTCAGGGGTGTCAACTACAGTATGATTATCTGGTAGTCTGCTGTATTGTAGGGCAGAGAAATGCATTGCCATAAATGGACGTCACATTGAGCACCTCCTATGAACAAGTGCTCAGATCTCAGAAAGTATGTGTCGTAGGACCCATGTTTATTAGAGATTATTTTCTTGTTTTGATGCATACTATCACCTCCTAAAATATTGGATACTTTTTAACGCCCTGTATTCCCCACAAACACACGAAAATAAAAATACAAGATTGCATCATCTTTCAAGAAACTAAAATACAACACTGCATACAGAACACAGAACATACTACAAAAACATCACACACAGACAAGACAAATACGACCTAACAAGTGTATACAAACTGTTATGCAATAGTTGTAATGACTTCTATATTGGACACAATGGAAAATCCTTTCAAACGCGTTACAAGGAACACATCATAGTCACAGCCAAACCAAACAATAATTCAACCTAAGCAGAACACATGATAAACACGAACCACAACTACAGCAACATAGACACTGACACGAAAATACTACAAATTGAAACAAAAAAACTATAAACTCGATACTCTAGAATATAAAATTTATAGTATTCATAAAAGAATAAAATCAGCAGTAAAAAAGGTCGAATTCATCAGTGATAGGTTATCGTATTTAGTACTTAAGGGTAGATGGTGCGCTATCGTAGTTATAAACGCTCATGCCCCTACAGAAGAGAAAGACGACCATATAAAGGATAGCTTCTATGAGGAATTGGAACAGGCTTTTGATCAGTTACCTATATATCACATGAAAATTTTATTGGGGGATATCAATGCTAAAGTAGGACGGGAGGATATTTTTAAACCAACTATTGAAAAAGAGAGCTTACACACAACTAGTAATGACAATGGAGTTAGGCTAGTCAATTTTGCCACATCAGAAAATTTAATTGTCAAAGGTACAACATTCCCCCATAAGGATATATATAAATATACTTGGACTTTTCCAGATGGATTGACACATAACCAGATAGATCACATCTTGATAGATAAAAGAAGACATACTAGTATAGTAGACATTCGAACCTTCAGGGGGGGCAGACTGTAATTCTGACCATTATTTGGTAATTGGAAAACTAAGAGAAAGACTCAGTAGCCAAGCGAGTAGAGCAACAAGTTAATATTAGAAGATTCAATATTCCGAAATTAAAGGACGAGGAAGCTAAGCAACATTACCAGGTCGAAATTTCAAATAGGTTTGCAGTATTAGCAAGTTCCGACGAAGTTGAGGAAGAGTTGGATGTTAATAGCATGTCGGAAAATATCCGAGACAATATCAAAATTGCAGCCGAACAGAGCATAGGTTATTATGAAACTAAGAAAAAGAAACCGTGGTTTGATGAAGATTGTTGCATGGTAGTAGAAAGAAGGAAACAGGCAAAATTGAAATTCTTACAGGATCCAGTTGAGGTGAATTGAGATAATTATTTCAATATAAGACGGGAAGCAAATCGTACGTTTAGGAATAAAAAGAGAGAATAGTTGAAGGAAAAACTGAATGAGGTAGAAATAAATAGTAAAAATAAAAACATTAGACATTTATATAAGGGCATAAAGGAATTCAAGAATGGATATCAGGCAAGGGCAAACGTGATCAAGGATGAGAATGGTGACTTGCTTGCAGACGCTCATTCAATCCTGAACAGATGGAAAAACTATTTTGGACAACTACTAAATATACATAGGCCAAATAGAAATGATCGGGACGAAACTGAAATACAAACTGCTGAGCCATTTATACCCGAACCCACACTTTCTGAAGTCGAAATTGCGATAGAAAATCTGAAAAATTGTAAGTCTCCAGGTATCGATCAAATTCCAGCAGAATTAATATAAGAAGGTGGAAGCGCATTATCTAACGAAATTTATAAGCTTGTACTTGCTATTTGGGAAAAGGAAATTGTACCCGAACAATGGAAGGAGTCCATAATAGTACCTATCTTTAAGAAGGGGGACAAGACTAACTGTAGTAACTTTCGAGGAATATCACTTTTGTTGACGTCGTACAAAATTTTGTCCAATATTCTTTTGAGAACATTAACTCCATATGTAGATGAAATTATTGGGGATCATCAGTGTGGTTTTAGGCGTAATAGATCAACCATTGACCAGATATTTTGTATTCGACAGATAATGGAGAAAAAATTGGAGTATAAGGGTACAGTGCATCAGTTATTCATAGATTTCAAAAAGGCATATGACTCGGTTAAGAGAGAACTTTTATATGATATTCTTATTGAATTCGGTATTCCCAAGAAACTAGTTCGATTAATTAAAATGTGTCTCAGTGAAACATACAGCAGAGTTCGTATAGGTCAGTTTCTGTCAGGTGCGTTTCCAATTCACTGTGGAGTAAAGCAAGGAGATGCACTATCACCTTTACTTTAGGAAAGTCCAGGATAACAGAGAGGGTTTGGAATTGAAAGGGTTACATCAGCTGCTTGTCTATGCGCATGACGTGAATATGTTAGGAGAAAATCCACAAACGATTAGGGAAAATACGCGAATTTTACTTGAAGCAAGTAAAGAGATAGGTTTGGAAGTAAATCCCGAAAAGACAAAGTATATGATTATGTCTCGTGACGAGAATATTGTACGAAATGGAAATATAAAAATTGGAAATTTATCTTTTGAAGAGGTGGAGAAGTTCAAATAACTGGGAGCAACAGTAACAAATATAAATGATACTCGGGAGGAAATTAAACACAGAATAAATATGGGAAATGCCTGTTATTATTCGGTTGAGAAACTTTTATCATCCAGTCTGCTGTCAAAAAATCTGAAAATTAGAATTGATAAAACAGTTATATTACCGGTTGTTCTTTATCGTTGTGAAACTTGGACTCTCACTTTGAGAGAGGAGCATAGTTTAAGGGTGTTTGAGAATAAGGTGCTTAGAAAAATATTTGGGGCTAAGAGGGATGAAGTTACAGGAGAATGGAGAAAGTTACACAACATAGAACTGCAGGCATTGTATTCTTCACCTGACATAATTAGGAACATTAAATCCAGACGTTTGAGATGGGCAGGGCATGTAGCACGTATGGGCGAATCCAGAAATGCATATAGAGTGTTAGTTGGGAGGCCGGAGGGAAAAAGACCTTTAGGGAGACCGAGACGTAGGTGGGAGGATAACATTAAAATGGATTTGTGTGAGGTGGGATATGATGATAGAGAATGGATTAATCTTGCTCAGGATAGGGACCAATGGCGGGCGTATGTGAGGGCGACAATGAACCTCCGGGTTCCTTAAAAGCCAGTAAGTAAGTAAGTAAGTAAGTAAGTAAGTAAGTAAGTAAGTAAGTAAGTAAGTAAGTAAGTAAGTAAGTAAGTAAGTAAGTAAGTACAAAAACACACCTACAACACATCTTCAACACTAGGCTGGTAGGTCTTGACCCTCGATGGCTGTCACATAACGAAAACAATTTTCAATTTATTCAAAATAAATTAAAAATTTCGAGTGGTGTTTAATAAACTTATCTTCATCATCATACTGACCATCATCTCCACTTCAGCGTTTAGACATTTACCTGCTCTGATTTCACAGCAGATTCTTCCATCTCTTTTTTGGTCTTCCAACATCTCGTGTTCCTGATAGTCTACATTCGAATGCTATCCCGGGCAGTATTGTGGAATCCATTCTATTTACATGATGCATCCAGTCATTGCAATCATCTGGAATTTTTTTTATTTATCGAGTATCTTTCTAATGTATGTCTTCGTGTTTCAAGAGATCCAGTCTTGGAAAACCATTAGTTAATTTTTTCTAATTGGTTTATTTTACGACTTTTTAACAACTGCGATTGTTATCTAGCGTCTGAGTAAAATTAAGATGATAATGTCAGCGAAATGAGTTCAGGGTCCAGCGCCGAAAGTTACGCAGCATTTTCTCTTAATGGGTTGAGGGAACATCCCTGGAAACCTTAACTAGGTAACTTGTCCCAACCAGAATTTGAGCCTGGACCCGCTCATTTCACGTTCAGACAGCGGTTGACCAAACGTTTTTCTAACGGCACGTGGTTGCCAAGTGGTCACCCTTCCAACTACTGACCACGCCCAATGTTCTTCGTAAAATTGTCATTTCTGTGCTATGTATTCTTGTTTTTGTCGCCACCCATGTTTCACTCTCATATAGTATAGTATAACCATGACTTGTAGACATTTCTTGAGTGAAGGAAGCAAAGCTTTCATCAGCAGAAAGATAGATTTGAGAAGATTAACAACAGCGGTAATGAGATCCATGAATAACTGCTGAATACTCCTTATTGGTCATAAGAAAAACGAAGATATCCTGAAGAAATTACAAATGACTGCAATTTTATTGTCCAGTATATACAACAATATACAATGATGTGGAAAGAATATGTTGTCACGATGTACTCTAACTGCATACCCCAATAGTTTGTGAACATACGCTCAAAGAGGTCAAAGAAACCTGGACTGACCAAAAATATACGTAGATTGAAAGATACCATATCAGATCACTAGGCATAATACGTGAAAAGGTATTATGATGATGATGATGATGATGATGGTGCTTTTACGAATGGAATGGTATGTATGTTATGTTTTTTATTTAACGACGCTCGCAACTGCAGTGGTTATATCAGCGTTGCCGGATGTGCCGGAATTTGTCCCGCAGGAGTTCTTTTACATGCCAGTAAATCTACTGACATGAGCCTGTCGCATTTAAGCACACTTAAATGTCATCGACCTGGCCCAGGATCGAACCCGCAACCTTGGGAATAGAAGGCCAGCTGGTATGTATATGTATATATATAATTAATAAAGATAAGACATAGTAGTATTGGATAGGATAGATAATTCATTTGGTTATGTATATCATAATATCATATGGAAATATTTATTCGCTACGACCAGACCCGTCTAGTGTTAACTACTCTAAGTATACATGAATGACAAAAACAACGGAGTAATGAACATATTCCTTTTTATAAACATTATTAAATTTGTAATTATGGAAACTACAGTACATGAAAAAAAAATGTTGATGTACCGGTACTTAAACGGGTCTTTCCCGGGAGTAAAAGGCGGTCGGAACGTAGTAGAGACTACACCATCTAATTCTAGTGCCGAGGTCAAAAAAGCATGGGGCTCTACCTTCGTGCCCCCCCCCCCCAAGTGCCTTCATGGCAGTGAAGAGGCTACCTTTACCGGTACTTAAATCTCAAGAAAGTGATCTTTATTCATCACTTCTGAGTTTGATAATTTAGGGGCTCGGGCGTAAAACATGTTAACTGACATTTTGGTCAAAAAATGAGATATGTAGCGTATAATATGGTATCTTACATTCTGAGTCTAATGCAGTAGTTAATTTTCCAGCATCTCAACAGATGGTAGAAGTACACAGGTTTTACTTTCCTGGTAACTATACAAACTGTTGCATGTAGCCTATAAGTCTAAATTTTTACCCACCTAGTAAAGTCAAAGCACTAAAACGTCACTTACCATATTTTACTCCCGAACACCTCAATTAGGTTATAGTGTTTCTCATTGATATGTGGAAACAATTGCCAATCATTAGCGATAAAACAAAACTGACGGTAAAGAATCGAAAATATTACAGTGATAGGTGTCTGATTGGTTGAAATTGAACTCAATTAGTGAATTTGTACACGAGCGACATAGTCATCGAAATCACGGTCGTCGTCGCCAACATCATTATCAAAAAAAAAAAATAATGATAATGAAAACGTAGGAAACATATCTTCAATCATTCGTGATTCATATATCATATCATTTTAATTGAGTCTGATTGTTACGATCTATACTCTAATTCAAATATAAATGAGTCAATGTGCGTACCACCCCACATATACAACATACTCAACATATAGAGTCTGGCTGGGCGGAAGAGAAGGCCTACTGGCCTTAGCTCTGTCAGATTAAATAAATTATTATTATTATTATTATTATTATTATTATTATTATACTTAAGGTAGAATTTTGCCAGTTTTTAACAAAGAATAGACGTCGTTCCATTAAAGATTTGCTGTGAAGCAGTTTCGTGTTTCAGCTGGTTCTGCTTTCTTTCTAAACTAGAGATACTTTTACAACCAGGTCCCTATCATCGCAGTTTTGTTTTAATTGTGTTTTTAAGACTAGAAACATGAATGAAACTAAAATTCATGGATCAGAACGAAGAGAACGTATATATAAAATGGCCACTTATAGGTTAAAATGAAGCCTTTAATTACAATAATTCAAAGGAAATTTCAGACGAAGATCAGAATGGAAATGTGTTGACCAATGGCCTTAGGAAGAGAATCTCAATTTTCCAAGCAAAACAAAACAATAATTGTGGCTATTTAGAGTAAGTTTCAATGCTGCAAATATTCAACAGATGCTCGTCCCTGCAGCTTGGCCAAGTTCTCCATAGTCCTGTGAGAACATATTTGTAAACCATGGAAGCTCCACTCACTGTTACGCTAGAGTGATGTCCTGGTTTGCATTATTTCACGATTTCAGCTCGTTAGTGTCAATTTCATCCGGCAGACAGCGCTCTACGCTTAGTAACGTTGTGCGTTGATTTATAAAATGTGACGCCACATATTCTCATATTTTTTCTGGTCGCGCTGTTTGATTATATTCACGAACCTTTGAAATTATATCCCGTTATTTATTCTCGCCATGTTGCTCAACAGAATTACAGCCATTGTGTCACCAAACTTCACTGCATGGCGAAAATCTAAATGAATCCGAACACATTCCATGCTGATTTTGATTAGAACTGTTGGCTCGGTGTATGCCAGTCACCGATATATATTCCACTTTATGCTGAACATTTGGCAGTTACAAATTATAAATAATTTAATTGGAACTATGTTTAAAGTGAGTTTCACTTGAAGAAAAAGCATTGATATATTTGAATAGAATAAGAGACAGGTATTGTAAAAAAGTACTAAATATTAGTTTAAATTCATCAAATAGTGCGGCAAGAATAGAAATGGGAATGGATAATATCACGAGCACGATCCTAGTTAGAAACATGAAATATTGAATTAAAAGAATCCAAGGTGATCAAAATATGTTAATAAAAACATATTTATTTAATAAAATAGCAGATACTACAAATAAAGCCATCTTAAGAATAAAAAATAGCATTTATAATATTGGATTAGGTTGGTTATGGAATAATTTAGCAACTGGAAACTGTACAGCCACTGTAAATTTAATGAAATCAAGAGCCTCCACAAAAAAAATAAATCAGCTATACAGGTTGTATCTAAATTGGTGTCAAATATTTCGGGGACATGTTCCTAACACCAAAACATTACAAAAAGTTCATATGAACATTGGTCTCAAAATAATTTATTTCAGAGTTACAAGACAAAATTTAATGTTACAAAAATTGCTCGGAGTGGCTTCCTCCTGCTTCGATATGTCCCCTAAACCTACGTCACATGCTCTGGCGTACTCTGTTGAAAATTTCTGGAGTGTCTCGTATTTCGTGAAATCCAGTTTGGATACGCTCTCAGAATATCAACATTAAGTACAGGAGTCGCATAAATCACGGACTTTAATGTCCCCAGACGAAGAAATCCATTGGAATCAAATCAGGCGATCGAGCAGGCCATGCAATGAATCCCCTTCGACCAATACATCTTTAGAGAAATCGATCATTAAAAAATTACGAACTATCAGACTGAAATGAGCTGGAGCAGCATCGTGTTAAAACACATTCGTTGGATGACGTCAGAAGCACATCATCAATTAAATGATGCAAAATCATTTCGTTCTGTTCACTCACTACATTTCCTTCTGATTTCTTTCCTCTACAAAATACAAACAAAAAAAAAAAAAAACATCAAACAATCAGCGGTCAATGAACGGACAAATCCTTTAATAACTCCCTAACGAATGGTTTTCAGACCCATGTTCTTATTAACTTTTTAAATTGTTTCGATGTTAGGAACACGTCCTCGAAATATTTGACACCAATTTAGATACACCCTGTATACAACAGTAGAAATTAATACATTAAGATCGATAATAGGGAAGACGAGAAGAGAAAGGGTGAGAAATAAGAAAGTAAGAGACCAGTGTGAAATAATAGACATTAATAAATTTGTGAAAGGAAGAAAAAAGGAATGGAATACTCATGTTACAAAAATGAAGGATGATAGAATAGCAAAAATAACCAGGGGCATGAAACCCCCAGGAAGAAAAGGTATAGGAAGGCCGCAACAAAGATGGAAAGATGGTCTGCAATCAATATCTAGTGAATCTCCAGGATAAAGCGTGAAGAAAAACAGATTACGACTGTATAAAGAAGAAGAAGAAGAAATCAAGATGTAAAAATATAACAAGACAAAATGTCTTTAGCAGTGGGCTATTAATGAAATGCGAATACTAATTTTTTATGATTATAAAAAAGTATGGGGACGGAGTGAATATAGTGATAATATGAAAATGAAAGAAAAATTTGGAGTAGCTTGGTTCAGACTAGGGATTTGGAGGTTAAGAAATAAAAGAGGTAACTCCCTCAAGATATATGCCCTTTATGCGGAAAAGAGAAGATAACATTCATACTATTCTAGAATAACATTTACTAAAGAAATTCGAGGAAAAATAATAAAGAAAAAATTCTTATTAATGAATAAAGAAAATTCAATTAAGAAACTAATGACTAATAATAATAATAATAATAATTATTATTATTATTATTATTATTTACAAGAACAAACAGGTCTTTATCTTTTTTTAGTTAGAAATAAAAAAAATGTAATAATTAATGAAAAACGGGAAATGAATGAGTAAATCTTGGGTAAGAAAGATTGATACTCACAATATTTAATAAGAAATAATTATACAAATATGTTTTATATAATATAATGATTGTACTTGTTCTGTGTTATAGATATTGAATTGTACAATGAAGAAAGAATCAAGGGCTGCAGTAAGGAGAAATTTGGAGGCAAGCCAGCATCTCTTTATAATGAATAGTTATACAGAAACAAAAGTTCCAGATAAAATAGCTCAAATAAGAAGTAAAAGAAAGTAGTTATTAAATGATAGTAAAGTCGCGGAATTAATAAACAAACTCAAATCTGGCAGATATGCATTTCCAAACTAACTAATAATAACATTTTGGAGTTCGTTAGAAATTACTTAGCAATCTTTTTATTTCTAAATGTAATAGTTTTGAAGCAATGCTTTGACATTAAATTAAGAAATGAAGGCTTTCCAACTAGAAAGGGCTTATACGAACTGTATAAATATTTCTGTTGTGAAAGAGGAATGGAAGAAAATAGCATAATGAATGATTTATATATACTGGCTGCATATTGTAGAGTTAATCGAAAAATACAACTTCAGCAAGTAAATAAATATTAAGGTTCACAATAAACTAGAGTGGTTGAATCTTGCAGTAAAACTAGACGTTAGTGCAGGATAAGACAACATAAATTAAATATTTAAATTATAGAAATTGCGTTATAAAATTATATATTTATTGTGTGAAATTAATAATTGTGTATAGATTAGTTTGAATTATTTAGTGTATGTACTATATTTGTGAACTATTAATAAATTGTATTATTATATTGCGAGTTTCACTTATTCTCGTCTAATTTTGCTCTATATTTGTCTTATACAATAGTCCTACCCAGGGTGCCAATTAACGGGGGGATGGGGGGATTTCCTCCCTGTTAGAAAGTTATCCCCCTCATAAATTTATATTATCATCCCTGCCAGGGATAATTCTATCCCTCTCACAAAATATAATTATTACTTCATTATTCTTGCTTTCAATGTTTATATTTCATCACAGTAATGTCAACAACAACAACAATAATAATAATAATAATATTATTAACAATAATAATAATAATAATAATAATAATAATAATAATAATAATAATAATTTTATGTATGGTATTCTTTATCTAGGATTCTATCCCGTCTCGTAAGAAATCTTAGTTCGAATCCTGGCTCTACCAACTTACGGGCTAGAATATAAATTATACAATATATAACGATAGGCGAAGAAACAAACAAGTCAATAGCATTAAATCCACCTTTTTGCGGAATAAATGACTGCGGAAGACGAACATTTTTATCGAAAAATTAATATCTGAAATTGAAATATAAATAAATCCTTGACATAGATTAGTTTCAGGTTATAATTTTTAATGCATACTAAGCCTCCCTACTGGTTTGGTATACACACGTCAATGTCTAACACGGTTAAACACATTCATTTTTTCCTAATGTTTTAAAACCCTTGTAGAGGTTTTCAGAACTTCCAAAACATTAACAGAATCTCATTACTATGTTCCTGACAGCTGCAGTCTAGCAAACTGTAGAGGTATCTTTTCCCGCAAGGCAGGAACCTTGAACAGGGAATGGCGGCCAATAATTTTATGAAGAGCCCCTTTTAAAGACTAGGTTTTCCATGCGCAGAAAGTCTATGTTGTGGAAATGAAACTTTACTTTCATTTGGAAAAAGAAACATGTTAGATATTTGTATTTCTCTTAAAATACATGATTTATGAATTATAAATCTCGTCCGAAATGACAGACATAATCACGCCACCAACGACGATTTCCACGAGCATTATTAAAATGAAGAATGCTTAAATTCCGGATAATTAGTTGAATTCAGCGCTAATAAGGAAATAAATAAGTCTCAAATCGTGCATTGACATACAGAATTTACTGTTTCTTTACGTATGCTTATAGTGTTTGTTTCAGAAGTAACATGAGCCACATACTTTTAGCTTGATTAAGAATTGGAAGTGTCCTTCTAAAATACTGGACGACCCTTCTGGCTCTGTGAGTTGAGGGGGCAGAAAGTGCCTTACCCCCACGATGTGTGCGCCTATGCTTAATGTAGTGCTTTTGTCACCTTCAACAAAGCGTTTGTTCTATTGTTGTCTACGTTGAAGGGAACAAAATGTATATTAATGTGGTGCTAAAAGTGAGAAATTCATTAATTTGTATAAAATATTGAAATATTTTGCGATAGTATTTTGAATGTTTTGAAATATTATTCGGAAAGTCGAAGACGTAGCATAAAATTCAGCATCAATTATTCGGAAATCTCTCTGAAGTAAAAAAATTTACGACAATGTTCTAGAAAAGTCTGCATGTGATGTGAGTGATGTGACATTAAATTTGACTAGAATATGCATGACAAAGGCAGCCCATATTACAACGGAACAGTAAATCGTTGAGAATTGTTTCTATTTTACGAATCGCTGTCTGCTTCTCACAGACAGTAAATATAACCAAATGACTGTCTAGGAGAACTAGGAGTAATTAAGGAAGTATAAAAATTAAGAACAGACGTTCTAATATTCATAGTAGCGTAATAAAGCTGAAACTATTCTGTACATTATATTCAACCTCAGGCAATAAAATGGTGTCACACTTACTGGCTCTGTAGTAAACTACAAATGGAGCATTTCGGCAATGAAAGATAATAAGAAGGCAGTGTTTAGATGAAAACTACACGCATAAAGGAGTTTTTGACTTAGTGAAACAATGTAGTAGTGTATATTTCATAATCATTATCATCACCACCATCATCATCAATGAATCAGGCATCGTGGTCTGTTCCGATACTCAGTCTAAAAGTCTTTTAAGAGGTCGACCTCAACTACATTACATTACAAATAGCTTTTAGATGAACCTCCACTACAGTGACCATTTCTTTTAAACCATCGGTTGTCAAGTCGGTCAAGTGTACACCTCGCTAGTGTAAATAAACAGTTTAGTTGTTAAAACTACATTAATAACCTACAAAACGTACCGAAGGAGCCTGCCTGGAGAGAAATAAAAAATAGGTTGCAGCCGCCAAATCACTCTTCAAGGAACGACCATTCATATAAATTGAGGGAAAGAAGACAGAGGACGGACACTGGAAAGTTTTCTTTTCTCAATCGTACTATCAGGGACTGGAATGCTTTACCTGCAGACTTACTAAAGGCTTTACTAATAACCAAAAATGTATTTAAAATAGGCTTAAGGACTTTACTAATAGAAGGTAGTAACTACTTAAAGGGTGTAATTGATATCTTGTTATTTGAAGTGTTCTATCAGTGAGAAAGTGTGTTGTGTCAGTGAAGTGTGTAGTGTCAGTGAAGTCTATTGTGTAAGTGAAGTGTGTTTGTGTCAGTGAAGTGGTTGTGCAAAGTATTTGAACAGTGAAATGGTTAAAAGTGTTAGTGCAATCAGGATAGAATCAGTGCAGTGAGTGAGTTGACAGCGAAATAAATGTAGTGCCGAAAGGTACTTGTGCAGGTATGAACCTATCACACTCGTGGGTCTTAGTTCGAACTTAGGGTTAAGATACGAATTAGATTTACTTTAAATGTTATTTTAAATGACCATGTTTCATTTAATTTAGGATGCCCCTTATTATTATTATTATTATTATTATTATTATTATTATTATTATTATTATTAATTTTATTATTATTATTGTTTTTTTATTAGTTGTGTTTATTATTAATTGTCATTATTGAGTATAATTAGTTACCACTGCCACCGGGTATATACCCATTTGCAGTGTGAATAAATACATACATACATACAAAACTACATGCACTTCCTTAGCACAACAAAAGAATAATACGGAGTCTTTCATAAGTAAGTGATCATTCGAAAAATTGACTAGTTTTTTTTGCGATTTTTGGGTGTTTTGTACATCTCTGCTAGTAAGAACCTTTCCCGATGTCGTACACTCGATTTGGTTGCGCGTTTGCCCGCCAGAAGTTGAACTAATCACAAATGTGTCCACCAGAAAACGTCATTTCTATTCCGTGCGTGTTTGCGTTGGTATAACAAATGAGCGGCATGTTGATTTGGAGAAATTATTGACGAAGTGTTCCTAACAGGTGGATCGGTCGCGCAGGTCCAACTGCTTGGACGCCTCGATCTCCGACTTAATTTCACTAGATTTATTTTTATGGGAATTTGTTAAGGATCGTATGTTTGCAGATAAACCTCGCACCATCCTAGAACTGATGGAAAGGATTGTGCACACGACATAGATTATTACTTCTGAAATGCTCTCGAGAGTTCACGAGGAGATGGTTCGTTGCTTGCATTTGTGCATTCTTCTGGGGAGCAGAGATGTTGAGAAATGTGAGCCATAATTAGTGTAAGTGTAAGCTCATTGCAATTTATAGTAATTTGTGGTCTTTTGACACTAATCGTATGTTTTAAATTTCATAGCGATAGTTTCATTCATCTCTAAATGAAAAGTGGAGGCTTCTGGCGGGCAAACGCGTAACCAAATCGAGTGTACGGAACCGGGAAAGGAAAGGTTCATACTAGCAGAGCTGTACGACACAGTCAAAAATCGTGGAAAAAAACAATACTTTTTTTAGTGATCAGGTACTGTACAAATATGTGTACTAACTGACATAAGGAATCGTAATTACAACTGTGTGTACTCCACTAAGACGAAACACAAATTTAGCTGCGTACATGTCGTTAGCACAATGAAATACAACAAAGTGAATAAAAAAGTAACAAAAATATGTCTGAACTAGTCACAAACAGTGGCGTGCGCAAGATTTCGTCAAGGGAGGGTATTATTAAAATAGTTTACAATTTACATTATCGGTATTTTAAATTTTGTGTATTATTGCTGTTGTTATTATTATTATGTTACGATATATTTATTAATATTATACTGTGTTTTAATAGAACTTATTCATGAATATTCTTACAAAATCTCAGAAACGTAATTTTTTCACAGCCATCCAATTTTCAATTAGTGATCAGGTACTGTACAAATATGTGTACGAACTGACATAAGGAATCGTAATTACAACTGTGTGTACTCCACTAAGACGAAGCACAAATTTAGCTACGTACATGTCGTTAGCACAATGAAATACAACAAAGTGAATAAAAAAAGTAACAAAAATATGTCTGAACTAGTCACAAACAGTGGCGTGCGCAAGATTTCGTCAAGGGAGGGTATTGTTAAAATAGTTTACAATTTACATTATCGGTATTTTAAATTTTGTGTATTATTACTGTTATTATTATTATGTTACGATATATTTATTAATATTATACTGTGTTTTAATAGAACTTATTCATGAATATTCTTACAAAATCTCAGAAACGTAATTTTTTCACAGCCATCCAATTTTCAATAAATTTTAACTTGTGTTTTATTTTGTATAATAAAAAATGCTTGTCTCTTTATTACATTGCACAATAATCATATAATTATATATTTAGTCAACACTTATTTGTATATGATAGGTAAGACACTTTACTTTCCATAACAGGAAAATCTGTGAAAACAATAAAATACATTGAAATATATTTAATTAAACACAATAATGGAACATGGAACTCGCCAAAGATTAAGAATAAAACTGGTATGATGAATATATTGAAGGAGAGGTAGGAGGACTATGCTTTATGTCGATGTAGATTTTGTCACTCTGACAGTGAAAAATTATAGAAGATAAAATGATTTTGGATAAAAAAATAGTAAATCTAAATAGGCCTATGTAATTTTTTTTAAGTTCCAAGTGGGGTTCAAACCAGGTAACCCCCCTTGCGGCACAAATAAATATAAAGAGATTAAAAACTAAAAAATAAAAGCTTCAACATTACAAATGCATGCACTTCACGAGCATGGCAAAACATAACTACAGTTGTGTGAGCGTCGTTAGCACAAACAAACACAAATAAGTGCAGTCCACTATGCATGAATGTACGCTCTTTACTAGTGCTACAAAAGTTAACTATATCACTATTTAGCACAATGAAACACAAATGTTATAGCTGTGCACTTCGATTGCGTGACGAAACACAACTACAACAGCAACATAATAATTATCGTTGTATAAACTTCAATAGCACAAAACACAACTACAATTTTGTAGAGGTCGCTAGTATATCGTCGTTGTTCCTGCAATAACTCCTATGTGACATATTTATCGATTTTCAGATTTTTGCTCTATTAAATAACTTAAATAGTGATACAGCAAATAATAAAATCTGCTGTATGTTATTATATTTCTTTGTTTCGAACATGTCAGAATTCACAGTCTCCTATGTACGGCTGCCATAGGATGAATAAATGTAGGAGTTATTGCAGGAACAACGACGATATGAAACAAGATTATTCATGAGGTACAATCACTCCAGTTCGCCATCACTTTCGTGGATCACTCCTAATCACTCTCCTGTGTCACGTGATTAACGCTTCCTAAGATTTCAGTTAAAAAAAAAGGATGTATAATGCAGTCACTTATTCGCCTTTAGCATTCCAGCTTATATAAAAACATTCGTGAAGTTAGAGTTACCTTCCTATACCAAAACAGCACTGGTAAAAATCGTAATAACAAGACTGTACGTAGACTTGGTCAAAATGAAAGTGGTCGGCCTCTTCAGCAGCGAAAATTTTCTAAGTCCCTTCGGGTGAGCGCGCAGTTCACTACCGTAAACCTCCGTGCGCCGCTTTGGTTAACTCCATAATACAAGGCGCTGATTTGGGCTGCCTCCACAGCATGCTTTGAATCTCCGTAGTGAATTTTGTTCTTTCCTTTATTTTATTTTTACAACTCCTTTTAGTGTAATATAACCAAATAATTTTGCTCATATTAATTCATGTTACTTACAGATTTATTTACTACAGCTTCCTCAAATTACAGACTGCCATTAGACAAAGCATACAAAACAATACAAGAACAAATAGATGATGAAAGATAATAGAATAAGAAAAAAATTAAACAAGTACACAAACAAACAAACAAACAAACAAACAAACAATGGCAGTTTACAGAATAAAAAAGTTACAAGTAAAGAATCAATGAAGGCTAATAAGAAAAAGAAAAATGATAATTGTGCGTCAGTTTTTTCAGTACACTGAATTAGAGTCCATACAGGTGGTTCCGTAAAAGTTTGACTGACTCTCTAATTATGAAGAGGGCCAGTTAATTCAGAAAAGATTTGTGCAGTCCTAGGGTCTTGCAGAATTGAGTTTTCTAAGGGCATCGGTCAATTTAGTTCTAATTACATGGTGCCTATGTATACGCAATGTTTCGCCATAAGGGATAGGCTCCCAGGACATGTACAAGGGTTTCTATCTCACTGAGGCATCGCCTGCAGTGGTTGTCCTGAGACCTAACGGGTATGGCTCTTACATCACTTACGTTGGCAGTCATCTTGATAGCCTTCTTCCATTCACCGCTAGTGAAAATTTGTGGTTATAATTCCAGGAAATCAGGATATATTTTGTCATCAGAATTATGGTTTTTCTTCTTGTTTACAATTACTACGTTTAGGCCCTGATGATCACGGATTTAGATTAGTATAATAATCATATTCCCTGTAGCACAACTTGCAAATTAATTATTCCCAATTATTTAATCGTCAACATATTTACTGAATGTTACTTAGGCAATAGAGTGCAAAGCAGCAGGGATTAATAAAATAATTAACACATCATTTTAATATGAATGCCCCTAATTGTCATCTTTAGTGTTACTTCCATCTAGCGTCAAAAGCTTTTATTAACACGAAAAGAATAATAAAGCGAAAAGTATTCTAAGGATTAAAAAATGACGAAAAGCTCTTATATTTTAATTGATGCATTTAAAAGGCAACAAAAACAAGTTTAACAACTCCACGAAGATTTGAACTTGCAACCTCACAAAGTCTTAACTATCGCTCTACTAACTACGCTAAGAGTTTTTTCTGCAGTAAGAATGGCAATGTAAGGAGCAATTGTCATACTCCACTTGAGAACCTGTTATACAGTATATAGTGTTTGTGTTACAATATTCACTGTTTAAACACTCTGAACGATCTGTCTGTTTTAAATCTCGTATATGAATCATTTTCTCGGAAGATTTTAGTGATTAATAGTTGTGTTCCCCATTATAACCACTAGAGGAATATACACAATCTTTTGAACAAAGCCTGGCTGCCCCGAGCGCTCACGGAAATACCCGATTCGAACTTAATCTCTCAGTCACCGGCCACTTTCATTTTGACCAAGTGTTCACTCATACATATTTATTGTTTATTGTTAGTAAAATAACATGTACAAAAATACAGTCTTAGTTCTTCCCTGAAGGAGTAACAACTGGTGCTCGGGGAGATATCTAAATACAAAGATAAACACAAAGATAATTATTTGACACAAACTAGGTCAAGAAAAAAATTACAGGAATAAATTAACTTTAAAAATACAATATTAATTTTAACAATTTAAATCATACAAATAGAATGACATATTAAATCAATATATATATATATATATATATATATATATATATATATATATATATATTCTTAAAAAATTAAATTCCTAACGTTATTTTTTAAATTTATGATACTAAAATTTTCCAAATTAGGGTATTTCTCAATTATTTTATTATATAACCTTGGACCAAAGTAGGTACCATGGCTAAGAGCTGTGCTTGTGAAACACTTTGGTTCCTCTAGTCGTATAAAATCGGTTCTTTTAGTTCCATATTTATGATGATACATTTTGAATTTAT
Source organism: Periplaneta americana (assembly GCF_040183065.1). NCBI lineage: Eukaryota > Metazoa > Arthropoda > Insecta > Blattodea > Blattidae > Periplaneta > Periplaneta americana. Next base: position 147,918,182 of record NC_091121.1, on the reverse strand, counting down.
TACGATTTTTTTGTATGAAGTTTAATAAGGCAATATAATAAATCTCTTCAATTTTCAAAACATTAAGTGAACAAAAACTCGGATGAGTAATCACATGTTTATTAAGGCATATTTTAATTATTCTTTTCTGAATAAGTATTAGTGGAGTGAGATTAGAATTACAAGCATTTCCCCATCCTAAAATTCCATACTGGAGAATGGATTGAAATAAAGCTAAATAAATGAGACGTAAAATATTAATTGGTAAATATGACCGAAGTAAAACAAAGTTATAAATTATTTTACGTAATCTATTGCATAAATATGTAATATGTTTTTTCCATCGTAAGTGTTGGTCGATTTAATGCCTAAATACTTAACTTCTGAGGATTCGGTTAATATGGGACATTCACAATTTTGAGAAAAACAATCTGAATGATGAATTTTGAGTCTAAAAGAAGATTGAGGAGATTTAAGACCACTATTGAGCGATTCGGTCGTTGTTCTATGAAGTGAATGGATCTTTCTGTCTCCCCCCTTCTCTCTCTCTCTCTCTCTCTCTCTCTCTTGTAGCTGAAACTTTCCTAAAAATTACATCCTCCTGTAAGGACATGCGATTGCTTCAGCGACAAGTTCAATGCTATAGATGACAGTGGAAAAGATGTACTTGCAAAGGATGAAATATGTTTATGTCACAATCCGTAAGCTGGAATACTATTTTGAAAAGAATAATGAAAGGATGGACCTACGGTATGTAGACCTACATATACAACGTAGGAATGAGAAAATTGAAAATGTATCCAGTTGTTGAAATCGGACGGATGTGAAACAAAGAGAAACCACGGATTATTTCATAAGCTTTAAAGCTTTCGTGTTCACGAGGGGAGAAAGGGAGACCTACAATCCCATTATTCAACGATGTTTTTATCTCATCGATTGATTCTGCAAGTTTGACAGAACGCGATACAAGGGAATCAGTCAAACCATATCAGACAGGATTTCATTCAATAAGAACTCCATATTTCTATAGCGAGTTATTGAAAATCGTGAGTTAAAAGAGTTAGGATCTCGAGTGCAATATTTTTAGTAGACATTACCCCACTGTCTAATGTTTAGACAGATAGTCCTGAGAACTGTTGAGAGTATTACAAATTCCCGTACGACTTTATACATATAATTCACCTCAATTATAGAAGTTTACTGAGTTTATATATCATGTAGCTACACAATGTACTAATACAGCAAATGTGAGGAACACCTGTTACCTATTCCAGGTTGGATTAGCGTTGGAAACGGATGACCTAAGTTAAAAGATCCAACCATCCGCTTTGAGAGAAACCTCTCACAAGCGGACGAGGTCAACAAGGAAAAACAAGAAATATATGAACCGTGCCTAACTTTCCTCTTTTCTAAATGTAACATACCTGATAATCAGTAGGTCGTCAGAGGTATGTTAGTTGGAGCGAGGGGTTCCCTTCCACAGTCTACCTACCAACTATTAGTGAAATTAAAATTCCAAGTCTTTCAAATACAAAACATCCTAATACAAATTCTTAGGGACTCTTTACGTATTATTCAACGTAATCTATATTTTCAAGAAAGGTAATTTTGTCAATATGACATTTTGGCATCAAGCGCATCCCAAATCCATAATTTAGTGGAGGGAAAAAGACCTTTGGTAGGCCTAGACGTAGATGGGAAGATAATATTAAAATGGATTTGAGGGAGGTGGGATATGATGATAGAGAATGGATTAATCTTGCTCAGGATAGGGACCAATGGTGGGCGTATGAGGGCGGCAATGAACCTTCGGGTTCCTTAAAAGCCAGTAAGTAAGTAAGTAAGTAAGTAAGTAAGTAAGTAAGTGAGTGAGTAAGTAAGTAAGTAATGAAGTAAGTAATTAAGTAAGTAAGTTAGTAATCGAATTAAAAAAATAACTGTTCTGTATTCTATATCCTTGTGGTCACCCTCACTGGAAGGCTGATGATTTAATCAAATCCTCCTCTCTATCAAACAAAAACTATAAATAAAGAAAGGAACAATTTTTCTAGAAATTTACGATGACACACATAAAACTCATGCATGGGAATAAGATATCATCGGCATATAGCGTCGTTGATTTTATGAAACCTCCCATGTGAGTTTACAGAAAATAATTTTTCAAGAGGAAAAAAAATAACTGAAAACCAATGGGCCTACATAAGAAAATGAAGTAATTAGGTAGAAAATGTTGGTGAATATGATGAACATAAATGAAATAACCGAGGATCAGGGTAGACCTACTGATTTCTAATTAATTATTGAAACATTATTTTCTGTAAAGTCATAGGTGGTTTCATAAAATCAACGACGATATATAATGATGAAGAATGGGTGAAGCGGAGAAAAATTCTCTCCGGCAGCGGGACCAGAACCCGGGTTTTCAGCTCTACGTGCTGACGCTTTATCTACCAAGCCACACCGGATTCCAGTTCCGATGTAGGATTGAATCCTCTCAGTGTACGTTCCACCTCTTAGTTTCCCTCTAGTGACCAACCCTCATGCACTGTGTCACAGTTGTGTGACAGTGGCACAATGTCCAACACACTGTGTGCAGAGGTGCACTCATTACGAGTGACTAAGTGGCCGGGATCCGACAGAATGAGCGCCGTCTTAAATCACTAATTGATTATTTACGCATACCATGGAAATATCATACGTACTTCGGTACATCACAATAAGACGATAGATAAGTTTGTTACAGAAAAGAGTTATTCTGGTAGTCTTTTGTAGAAAAGAAGAACCTGGTTCTAGCTTAATGCTTGGTGTGTACAAGAGTGACAATTCTTACACTAACTGGAGTTCCTACAGATAAGTCTTATTTTGAACTTGCAACTAATAGTAGCTTTCTCCAGATGTACCTTATGTAAGACTTCATGCGTTAGCAAAAACCGTTGGCTGGCACTTTTCCCAGTCTACGAGTATTTTTCCCGAAAAAAGTGTTCCCAATGACACCTTTCCCAAAACAAAATTTTCCCAGAGACATATTTCACAAAGGGCACTTTTCCCAATTTATTAATCTCCCAACTACAAAAGATTACTACTGATTTCAAGTAGGGTAGACTCGGCTAATTCCGCAATATTAAGAAGTAAATCTATCATTTATATCAAAATGTTTATTGAAAAATATTATCAATGTATGTAGACATTGACGAAACCTTTCATTACCAAATGAGATAGAGAGACCTATTAAAATGCAAATATATTTAGTTGTATATACATTACAGTTGAAAAAGAACTCGGATAATTCCGCAACAGTGCGGATAAATCAGCAATAGGACTTGGCTAATTCCGCAGTAGTAAATAATTATGAAATACATTATGAAAGTAACATAAAAGGAACTATTTATGTGTAACAATGCTCACTTTCTTCACAGCTGTGTAGCAAAACACTTTTTCGTCGAACTGCATCACGAGAACGTCGAAGAATTGCAACATACGTCTCCTTACTGACAATTCGACCCTCAGGAATAAATTCGAAATATAAGAGTTCCTGGATATCGAAGAACACTAAATTTCAAGCATTACTTTCCACTTTCATCGGTCGGCAAACTCAGTCTATATGCCTGGAGAGTAGACAACATACGTCACGGACAAGGCAGAGAAGTTGCCTACAGAGCATGGCGTTGTTCGGATACTTTCTCACTGTACTAGTATAATGCCTTCACATACAAGTGTGAAGCAACAGAAACTCCGACGAAACGATTCTGCCAACGTCGTTCATTACATCGAGCAGAGGGCACCTAGCAACATATGATATATTAAATAACGCTAAATTCTTTGACAGTGTGGGAAAATTTATGGAAAAAGTTCGACAGTTGAGGGTAGAACTGGCCGAGGGGGAGGGGGCAGAGGAAATAAGGGAAAGAGTTACTAATTAGTGTTGTAATGAGTAGTATTAGGACTGAGCGAATAAGGCAATTAGGGGATATTGTTCTTTTGTATTTATTGTTTTTTTTTCTTTTTTATTTGTTTCTAATACATGTGTGTATTTTTTATTTCTTACACTTATATTTATTATTTGGATTGTTTATTTCAATTTTGATAAGGAATTGAATTGTTTATGTATATATTTATATTTCACAGTTTTTTCATATCTTACATTTATTTTATTTTTATTATTTTTGTGAAACCTCGTATGAAATTGGATTAGTTGTAATTGCGTTAATGATAATAATTATGGTAAAGCTAATTTATGACAATAATTATTATTGTTATTGTTTTATTATTTTATTGTTGGTAGTATTTGTTTGTTTCTTTCTTTGAATATTCAAACTGTGCAAAGTTATAGCAGAATGGTCGTACAAGCTCGTGCGAAGGATCTTGTGTACATGTGTTTGTATATATTATGTATAAATAAATGCACTTCATTCACTCATGCTTATTTACATATCCATGAAGGATATTCACACATCGAAAATTAGTTCAGATTTATAGCATTTCTTGAAAATTGTAACATAACATTAATATCTCAACTGAAGATATTCCTGAGAATGTAATATAATACAATCATAATCATTATTGGCATTATTATGGTTAAAAGAATTAAAAACTTAGGGTCCGTTCCGCTCTCATAGCAAGTCATCTTGTTCATTTGTGAAACGTGTTCTTTGCATTTAGTTTTTTTGCCATAGTTGAGATTATTTATTTCGCCTCTACGAGTATATCCAGCTATGTATGTTAAACATATCATCTCGGCATTTTTAATCTATTGAATACCCATGTTTCACATCCGTATGAAAATGTTGGTGTGGTCCTTACTTCAAAACATTTTACTTGAGTTTTCTTTATAGTTTCGTTTCTTAGAGTTTGTAGGGTAAACATTGGTAATTTCGTGATAATTTCCTTATCCTTATTCCGATTTTTTCATCTAAAAGACGATAATTTGCTGTACATATCTGGAGACATAAAAGATTGGACACGTTCTTGAACAAGTGCCAAAAACTACTTTTACAACTTAAGCTAAAAGATTGGTTATTTCGTGATAACCTTGGTAATTTCGTGATATTACATTGATAATTTAGTGAGTGGTAGAAGAATTGTGGAAAAATTCATCAAAGTCAAATTAAATTCTCATTTATTGTTACAAGGCTTCAACCATAGTAATTCTGTTTAATATTCATAGCAAGAAAACATAAAAATACATATCAACACATACTAAGAATGAAATCAAAGTAAAAATTGAAATTGAAAATGGATCTTCTTTGCCCTGAAAAGGTGAACACTTTTATTACGGACTTTACTATAGCCTATATTACTAGGGTAACTCCAAAAGTAATGCATAACATTTGTTTAAAAATTATATTTCTATTCTACAGCTTTGCTATTTTCACAGAATGTAGATATATCCTTCAGGAACAAAATGTCACTTTTCCACATAATCCCCGTCCCTTTCAACTGCCTTACGTAACCTACGAACGAGGTCCTGTAGACCAGTACGGTAAAAGTCTGGACCAACACGTCTGAGCCACTCTTTAGCAGCGTGCACAAGGGAGTCATCTTCTAACCTCGTTCCGCGAAGGGATCCTTCAATTTACCAAAGAGATGGTAATCGCACGGTTCCGTTCAGGACTGTAAGGTGGGTGTCTCAGTGTTGTCTATCCGAATTTTCTGATCTGGTCTGTAGTCTTGTGACTGATATATTATGGCTGTGCGTTGTCGTGAAATAGCAGAACATCCTGCTTCTCCCGATGTCGTAGAACACGACTCAGTCGAGCTTGAAGTTTCTTGAGAGTTGCCACATACGCGTCAGAATTAATGGTGGTTCCGTGTGGCATGATGTCCACAAGCAAGAGTTCTTCTGAATCGAAAAACACAGTAGCTATAACTTTTCCTGCCGAAGGTGCACGTTTGAATTTCTATTTCTTTGGTGAATTTGCATGATGCCACTCCATTGCCTGCCTCTGTCTCCGGTCCAAAATGGTGGAGCCATGTTTCATCTTCTGTCACAATTCTTGCAAGTAAGTCATCTAGCACTTATCATTGGCACTTAGTATGATAACAAATCAAACAGAATCTACACTGAAGCCATTGCGTCTCCCTCTTCTTTTTTGTTATCACATCTTATCTTCATATTTCTAAAATTCGTATTGTAATACAATTTTTAAAATAGTATAAAATATAACGCTTAATGCTCAACAAAATTTTGCCTCAAACAGCTAAGATTTCTATCAGTAAAGTTAAGCCTATATGGCGACTACAGCGATATCTAAAATTCCAAAAACGTTTTCTAAAATTTCATTAAGTTATAATAAATCATTGTACCAAATATTATATGCTTATCTTTAGTAATAAGTTTGTAATGTAATTACAAACATCCACAAAATTTATACGCCTGAGAAATCGACGCTAACTTGCTCTCTCCAAACATAAAAGCTCACTGAAGCAGCTACAATAATCACACAAAGCGTAGCTGTATGTTTCTGGAAACCGGACAACATATGCAATCCCTTGGCGGAAATTGGAATCTCGTAACACCATTGATTAGTTCACGAAAGAGCAAAGGAAAAGTATCACGAAATTACCAATGTTTACTCTATACATAAATTGGAATTTGCAGAGTTTATTTTGTAAGTCCTGTTCATAGTCAAACGATATATCACATCGCAAATAGTTTAAATGAATAATTTGTTCAATTATTCATTATTTTCGATCTACGTGAAAAGTTATTAATTTAGATTTCTCACTTGAATATTTTAATACCGTGTTTAAATGCAGTTTTGTATAGAAAATGTGTGGCAATTCGTAATTAATTTTCTGTATGTACTAAAATTATCTGTTCGTCTGCAAATGCTAAAACATTTAAAATTCATTTTCCTATTTCAGAATTTGTATTTAGTTGCCTCTGCCATTCATATAAGATTACATTGAAATATATAATTAAAAGAGTAGACTTTGTGACATGGGGCATCTTTGTCTGGAAGTCTGTCAGTAGTTACATATTTAGATTTTGTTTTCATTAAGCATATTCATTGTCTTTCCATATAAAATAAACTAAACATAAGAAGTAGCGATTGCTGAGGTTATTTTATTCCATAGTAAACAATGGTTTCAAATGCATATAATTATTTTTGTTCCTTCATTAAGTAACTAAATTATTTTTTAATCAAATACAAGGTTTCATTTTCTTCCACAAGACTAGATCCTATTTATGAAGTCTATAAACACCTTCTTTCGTAAACTTTCCAGTTCAAGTTGTTGTGATATTTTATCTTGTTTCTTTTGTTGCCAGCACAGTAAGTTTTGCACGTACACTTTACGAGGGAAACCGTCGAACTTTCTAACAATTTTTGGCACTTCGAATGGGCGATGATTTAATGAAACTAAAAAAGAGAACTCAATATAGAACACGAACAGTAATTATGAAATACACGGCATGAACAACTGAACATGACCTAGTCTACATGACATGTTTAAGAGATAATGAGATAATGAAATAAACTCGACAGACAATAATAGATTGTACTTTCCACAGTCTAGAAACTTGGAACCTTAAAGTTTGTTGTTTTTGTTGTTTAGTCAACTGTCCGAAGACAGGTGTAAAGCTCACAAGTGATACCAAGAGGCAACTAGACCAGGAGATAATGGGGTAGGGTGACCAGTTCCTTTCCCTCTCCATTGCATACATCGCCCACCAGCTACATATTACACTAGTCAGACTTCAGATGCATACAAACAATTGTTCTTCCTCTGACACATATCGTCAAGTGAGATGTACTGTCTGATAATAGATGTCATATCAGCCAGAACCTCAGAGTACATAAATTACAATATCGTACATGCAAGTTATAATATCGTAGAATAAAATAAAAAAATATATATAAAGGTCTGTACTGTTTACTTAAAATAGTAATAGAAGATCAAACTTAAAGGATCAATTAATATTAATTTTGTAGAAATAGAGGTATAAGAAAAGTGGTAACATTATATATAAGTATATGTAATATGAAATAAATACTGCATAAATGTAAGCTATTAAATTATTTCATCAAATTTTATTTAATTTGAACTGCAATGTATGAAGTAGTTCGAAATTTAATGTGTAACTTCAGATAAGAGATTAGAAAGTAAAGATTCTTCGAGTCATATTAATATTCTTTTCAATGTAGTAACTAGGCCTATATGGCCAGTTGTCATATAGACCTTTTCATTCCCTGGCGGTTTATTTCTCAGATTTGGGGGGTTACGTAATTTTGCGAATCTCATTATAGACTACAATTACTACACTTACTTCAAATAATGCTCGTCTCTTTGTTACGAATATATTGATTCTCATGCTTAGTCCCGTGTCCAAAATACATTTTATGATACAGTGCGCATAGTAACTGGCTTCGCAGGTGAAGTGGCAAGCAGAACGCGAGGACTCGAGGAGTTGTGTTGGTAACGTGCAGATAGAGTCAATGACCTTGGCCGCATTGAATGGTGGAGGGTGGGAGGGATCGAGTCATTCCTTTACCCAAACGTAAGTGTTCAAACTAGGCGCTACACAGTACCAACGTTACATTGCTGCCGGCTCGAATACTGCCGTTTGCTTCACTGCGGAGCCAGTTAGTATACGCACTATATAGAAGTTGGAGGAATTAGGATATAGTTATGTATTAAACATACTGTTTTATTTTCTTTTATTAGTACCAGTTTAGAGAAGTAAGACTTATTTAGTGTAATTTTTAGCATGCTTTGTACAGCGGGAGACTGAAGTCAAAGTCTGCCTTCAGATTTTATTCTCAACTCCGTCTGACTATTTTGGCTGTCTCCGCCACAGACAAAAACTCTCTGTCGGCATACTGCTGTTTGTTGTGTCCAGGTAAGTACTGATGTTTCACAAATTATTTTGTAAATTATATTTCATACCCAAAGAGAAATTATATTTTAAATTTTTTTATTTTGAATGCGTACAAAAAAATTATTGTCCTCAAATCCGTGTGTTGTTACAGTTAATTATTTTGTCAGTGAAAAAAATATGTAATCTTTGCTATATAATCTGAACGCATAGCTTTATATGCTTCATGCTTTAGTTGGGCTGGTCAGTGATGCCAATACAGGAAAACGAAGTTTCGCTAATGAAACTCAACTTCGTCCCGTATTACCTGCGTCCCATATACAACGTGACGGAGTTGTGAATTTTGCTAGTTAGGTGACATAAAACAAGTATGTGTTTTAGTTATTTATTTTATGAGATAAATTATTATTTTTATCAAGCGAAATGAAGCACTAACACTGTTAATATACTGTAGGTAAACGGATAAAGAAAGACACATGCCTTTGTATCAAGCATGCGAATGACTTAATAAACAGTATTTTTACACAGTTATTGTATTAACACAGATTTTTTATTTCTCTTCTACTTAGCTCTTTGCTTAAATAATTTTGTACGTTGGTGATGTTGTTAATAGTTTCTGCCACTGAAGATCTCTCTGATCTAGCCAAAGGGACGGAGATGATAATACTTGATAAATATGAAAAAATAAAAACATGAAACTATTTGACTTATAGCTCGTATGATAGATTTTACATCTTTGTAAATCAGTACCCTTCAACATAAAATAAAATTTAAGCAAGAAAATAATATTTGCTTTTATTAAATTAGTTAAACGCAAAAGGATCAATCTATTTGACAACCCATCATGTATGCCTTTACGGCTTTACTTCCCTTACAAAAGAACGATCTTATCACCCTGAAAATGCATAGCTGTCGTTTAGGTTTAAATCCTTGATATAATGACAAAGCATGGTAACTATTACATGACTATTGCAGCAATGGTGAAATAACAGCTCCATATAGTCTTTGCTTACCACAAGTATCGGGTGTTTATGAGTTGTGAAAATTATTATTTTAATAAAGAATCGTCTGTAAAATGCAGAGAAGTAGTAAAACATGTTAAGGAATAATATATATTACTGAAAAACACATACGTATTACTGAAACAGTACTTAGTAACGCTATCTGCTGTAAAATCAGATAGTTTATTAAAATTCTCCTTACATAAGAAGTCACTGTTACTGTGGGAAGAAGAAGAAACTCCTTAATTCAGTTTTGTAATACAAGGTGTCCGCAGAAACATTCTGGGGTTATAAACTGCTATAATTCTGTCACTATGTGTTTTACGAAATTCATACCGGTGCCAATAGAAGGAACAGCTCAAAGAATTTTTGGAAATACGTAATTGATAATTGTTGAGCGAAACAAGAGATGGCAGCACAAGAAAAAAGAAAAAAAACGCTGTTTCTGCTATTTCGCTTGTCATTACGGCATTGTTTGATATAAGCAAATTGTGTTAAATTATCTTCAAATTCAAATTCAAATTTATTCACATTTTTACATTTGAAATGTTACATATGAATAGATACCTGAAATGAGCATATGCTCGTGCTCGGGTACGGTCCAGTAGAGTCTACATAAATTTTACAGATATCAATAATAATGTTGATGTAGAAATAATAGTAATAATAATAATAATAATAATAATAATAATAATAATAATAATAATAATAATAATAATAATAGAATAACAGTGACGGAGATAATACAAACATAGTAATACGAATTAATTAATTATTAATAATAATAAAACAAAAATATTAACAATAATAAAATAAATACTAAGCCTGATAAAATAAAATAATAAAACCACTTAGCGAGAGTTAACACAACTTAAATGAGCATATAATAACCAGAAAAAAAATAACGAACTCGAAAATCAACAAAAAAATTCGTCGTATCGCAGACGACAGCAACCGCCGTATTGACATTGTGTTATGCATTATTGGTAGGAGGGGGGGAGCCGAAGGTCTACATCCTGACGTTCTCTTCGAGTCTTCTCATACAATCATGGGAAGTTAATGCTGAAAAACCAAATGTCTACGAGTCAAACTGTTCACTATTACCAGGATAAATACAAATAATACTGAAATATATTAATCAAGTTTTAGTTATAGATCTCCCCTTTTGTGCAAGAGGTATCATATCAAAGAATTTTATGAATGGCGGGGAAAATACAAATTTCAAGAACTCTCTAGTGACAGAGATGGCGACAAGTACAATCAAGTGTATCTGTGGCGATGCTAAGAAATCATTTATTGGAAATTTACATTGTTATTAATTAAGGGAATGATCTATTTATATTTATTACAATGTTTTATCTTATAGGTTACATGCATCAAAATGTTAAATTTTCAAGTCTGTGTAAATTCTGTGTTTTCTGTGAAAATTTATTGACACTAATGACGGATGATGAAGACCTTTAAGGAAAATTCATTTTTAGTGACGAGGCAACGTTCCATGTCAATGGAAAAGTAAACAAGCACAATGTTAGGATTTGGGGGAACGAGAATCCAAATTTCATTTTGGAGGTTACACGTGACTCCCCTAAGCTAAATTTGCTTATATCCAACAATGCCTCAATGACGAGCGAAATAGTGGAAACGGCGTTTTTTTCTTTCTTCTTGTGCTGCCATCTGTTGTTTCGGCCAACAATTACCAATTATGCATTTCATGAAATTCTTTGAGCTGTTCTTTCTAATGATACCGGTATGAATTTCATAAAACACATAATGACAGTATTATAGCAGTTTATAACCCCGGAATGTTTCTGAGGACACACTGTATATTTCAGCACCGACTGTAGTGAGCTTCTGTCTTAGTATTTGGAAAAAATGTATCCAATCCCAATATTCGCTTTTGATCAATATCAGAAGCAGACAGCAGTTCGTACGACACTAACACAGATGCTGGCTCACAGAATGAAATATGGATGTCCATAACATCTCTTACATCGGGAATGAGGAAAGAGGCGCTGCAATACGTCAGTAAGAAATTTCAGTGGAAATAAATTACGTCTATTTGAATAGAGATTGATAAAATAGCCTTACTATAACTTATTAGAAAATAAAAATGGTAGTCTTATTACCACAAACTTAATATTGAATGAATTATAAAAGTAAGATAGGGGAGATCCGGGCAAAACGAATAACCCGAGGAAAGAGAATAAGTTTAATGCACATTTCTAAGAAACGCCAACAGGTAACGCTTTCTGCTATGTTGGGGAAGAATCCCAATCAGATTTTGCTGCTGGAACTGACTTGTCGTCATTCTAGCTAGTGAGAGAAGAAGTCAACGTGTGTTTGAAGAAAATTGACTGTTCTCTTAAAATATTTTAAGGTAAGGGAAACAAATGTACAACACACAATACTGCAGAAACTTTTTGTTACGTGATAGTAATATATAGGCGATACGATTACTTCTAAAGTGCCGTACTTACGAAGAAGATTAATAATATTAATATTAATAATAATAATAATAATAATAATAATAATAATAATAATAATTTATTTTAGCTGGCAGAGTTTATTAACGTTTATGTTTGTATAACCTTAAATGAAAAGCGAAGTGGCGTCTGCGGCCAAAGTGGATAACTTATCCGCTTTGCCCTGCCACCTTCATTTGACTATATAAGTGTTAGCTGTATTTTTGTATCTATTTGTCTATTGTAATAAAGCGTGTTAGATCATTTTACATAATGGAGGCATTAAGTCACACTAATTAAATTATAAATCAGTAACACTGATCTTAATTTTTACTTAACAAGGTCGTAATGTGTTTTCAGATGGTTTAATTTTTCAAGAGGAAGACGGAACAAGCCAAATGGTCTGAAGAAGCCATGAAGAAAGCACTTGAAAAAATAAAATCTTCCAATCACTGGTTCTGCTATCTGGTCATACAACCATAACGTGTTTGTTGATGAAGATTTTGCTCCAGATCAACTTACAGATCGCCCACTTGAAATAGAAATCAGCGAAACGACAGCTGGCTCAGATTTAACAAATTCTGCGGTGCCAGCTTCTTCAGCGGCTGAAGAAACAGTTAATGCTCACTCAGAATTAACCACATCTGTGATGTCGTTATCTTCAGAGGTTGAAGTAATATTCAATACATCAATTACACTCAGATTTTCAGTTCCGGTTACACCAAAACCCTCAACATCGTCAGCAAGAGAATCCAAGTCAGTTCTTTTGATTTAGACCAGTGCCAGAAGTGGATGCTCGAAAGATACGAGTTAAACGAAGAAAATGTCAGCGCTCTGAAGTTCTTACATCTATACCAATTAAAAACATTGAAAGAGAAGTAACTTATGGGCAGGAGCAAAAGCAGAAGAAATCTAAGTCCTCAGTGCTAGTGAAACATCGACTTGTTCAAATTTGTATATTGCACTAATCTAACGTGGTGTAATGGGCTGTAAATAACATATCCTATCGTCTAATATAGCGATGTCAGACTAAACGGAGCGGAGCGCTCCACTAGACTGGTTGCGTGCTCTGGTGTTTCCACAGACATAAGCAAGTTCAAGCTCCGATCTAGCTCCACAACCGGTATTGGAGCTTACAACTCTGGCACTACTGGTCTAATATAACTCATTAACATCGTGTTTATGTGTTGATTTAATTTTATTAAGAGTGAATAAAAATTAAATAGAAAAGTGAAAATGTTATAGGGATATTCACTTTGCCCGGGTTAATTAACTATATTTTCTTTCTCAAATCATATCACTGTCCGTAGGTACGAGAAACGAATTGCTGTTTTTTATATATGTGGACAACATGTGTCACAACCAATGTCATGAAGATTTTATTTCGGGAGCACCAAAATATAGTCTGTGGCATTGTTTGTTCTTAGCTTATCTGCTTTGCCCGGGTTTCCCCTTCTAGGCAAGCCCTAATTAGATAATATTGTTAACTGCTAACATGTCTTTGAATTTTCCTATCGAAACTTGTTCAGACAAAATATCAGAGTTCATATGTAAATCATTTTAAACCCTTCTTAATAGAAGAGTATGTTGTTTCAGGAAAGGTAGAAGCACCACGGATACTTTTTTACCTTCAAGGAAAGAAGCGTTAATTCAGTCTCCCTACTTATTTATTGCTAGATTTGAAGAAAGCTTAGGCCAGCATAAGTCGTAATAAGCTATAACAAATTATGTATGAAGAAAATATTCCTTTCAACTTAACAAATGCCATCCGTAACTTACATAAAAATTCTACAGTATTAATAAAAGTTTCAAACAATGAATCGTCAACTTATTTAACACAAAGGAGTAAGACAAGGTTGTGGTGTATCCCAAATTAGTTTCAATATTTGTATAAACTGAATATAGAAATTGCAGAAGTAAAAAAATACAATAATAAGGTTTACTTAATACAGTCGTTATTGTTTGCTGACGACCAAATTTAGAATGTACACCATTCCATTTAAATAAATTTGCTAAAAGTATAAAACGGCATGTAGCACGTATGGGTGAATCCAGAAATGCCTACAGAGTGTTAGTTGGGAGACCTGAGGGAAAAGGACCTTTAGGAAGGCCGAGACGTAGATGGGATGATAATATTAAAATGGATTTGAGGGAGTTGGGATATGATGGTAGGGACTGGATTAATCTTGCTCAGGATAGGGACCGATGGCAGGCTTATGCGAGGGCGGCAATGAACCTCCGGGTTCTCTAAAAGCCATTTGTAAGTAAGTAGGATAAAAATTCTCTTTAACAAAATTAAAATCATAGGTAGGGACTGTACGTTGTCCTTGGAGGCTAAAAGATTAAGTATTACTGGAGTTTTTAATTGGACGACACGAGTATATGTAGCAGGCGAAGTACTTGACTGACTTACTCACACGACTCTTGTTTGATGAAGTTGGGCAAAACAAAACATGAACCACTTTAAGAATTGCACTAATACGAGTATTTACAATTTAAATTTTTTACACTATGTACACTAGAATACATTATTTTTTCTATTTACACTCAAATATTATTGACACTATTATGTACAGTGTCGAGTAATCTAATGCAAGTATTTTATTCAATGATACAGTAGCATACGGATTATGTAAACAGTTTATAATAGAGTAAATATATTTGAACAATGGAAGCCTTTATTGGTTTATGATACTGTAAATAGTAAAAATAGCATCTTATACTGTACATATTGTACATAGTGTTCTGCTGTGGCAGAAACATATTTTAATGAAAAAGGAAGATGACGTTAAGTCAAGATTCAGCCATTGGAAACTAGTTAACTATTTTGATGAGAAAATACCTGGTACCAAAGTATTTTCTCCCCAACCATTTTATAGGGTTAAATCGATGTATTTTAACCTAAACTACATTATCCTGAAATGTTGTAATCCGTCCTGGAACGTCCACTTTTAAAAACCGATTGTCAAAAAGATAGCTTTTCGTCTCTAGAATATGATTATTCTTCAAATATAACTTTTGTAGAATATTTATTTTTAACATATCAATTTTCCTTCATTATGTTAATCATTTCTTGGGTTCAAATTATCTTATTTAACATTAAATTGTAATTATTTAACTCTTAGAATTACATGTAACTGAACATATCTACAATTTACTCTTATTATTATTATTATTATTATTATTATTATTATTATTATTATTATTATTGTTGTTATTATCATTTCATTGTTTTCTGTATTGATGTTATTTATATTTGCTATGTACTATTATACGGATTGAGTGGGAGAGAAGGCCTTATGACCTTAACTCTTAAGGTAAATCAATTTAAATAAATGAATAAATAATTTAAATTGTAGGAAAGGTATCGTAGTATCAGCCTTTATCACTAGAATGCATTGTGAACAGTCCAAGAGATCTAGTTTTGAATCGTGAATAGAACATCAACTGCAACACAAGTGTGGCACGCGTCAATTATGACGTCACGTCCACATAGTCTATGAACTAACCTTATTTCCGTATTCCATGGGCCAGAATACGATTTCTACTTATTACTGTGCCTTACATCCTTATGCAGCTACAGCATAAAGGCGCAGGGAGAGGAGGAACTAAGAAGAATGGCACCTAACATAAGGGGAAAAATTGAACAAATGCAAAGCGGGCTTCGATTCTACAGAGATTCGACAAACATGAGGCATCTTACCGGTTTTCAACGGACTCGGTTATTATAGTTTACATGCTTCGCTTGTACGTATTGTTGGATGCCTAATGAGTAGGGGGAAGTTTGTAGTATCTTGATTATCCCCTTACATGTTCAAACATTGCACGATACTAGCCTGAAGGCCTTAACTCTACCAAATGAATGAATGAATGAATGAATGAATGAATGAATGAATGAATGAATGAATGAATGAATGAATGAATGCAGGGTAAATAAATGGAAAATGCAGTAAGCCTACAAATGTGTCGGACTAAATTTCTAAGGAAATAATCTGATTTCAGCAACAAACTGATTTAATAATCAGAATGTATTGGAAAAGTAAAAGAAATCGGCTCGTTACTGCATAGATCATATTCTAACTGAAGAAAAACTCAATGACATAAGCCAATGGCAAGAACAGTCTTCCACGAAATCTTTAAGAAAGCTCAGCAAGCAGATGTATTCAAGACATCAGCTTTGAAAGCGACGGAATTGCTAAACCTGAAGTTTGTAAACAACAATCGTCCATAAATTGAATGAAACGGACCATGTGCCTAGGATTCAATTCTATCAATACAGACGAAATCCAGCGTGTTGCTAGAAATCTTTTCGAATGATGTGAATTTTTCATTAGAGAGGTTGTTTGACTGTTCCAGCACTTATTAAAAAGTCGTCATCATCATCATCATCATCATCATCATCATCATCATCATCATCATCAATAACTTCAAGGTTTAGGTCGATGGCCTGTTCCACCTTCCGAATTTTATCCGTCAAACTGGTCTCTCCAACGTCTCTTTGGTCTTCCCACTCGTCTTCTTCGTGTAGGTCTGTAACACCATGTTCTAAAGGTATCCTGTCGTTGGGCATTCTTGTTATATGGTCGTACCAATTATTTCTATATTTTTCAATTATAGTTGTTATACTCTCGATATTCAGTTCTTGACGTATATCTTCATTTCTCTTATGGTCCTGTAGTCTAAATCCTGCTAGTGGCCTTAAGAGTCTCATCTCAGCGGCCTCAATTCTTCTCTGTTGGGCTCTAGTCAGAATCCACGTTTCTGAACCATATAACAATGTTGGAATTGCCAGTGTCTTGAAAATTTGGGCACAGTTCGTCGTGACTTTATTTAAGAGTGTACGTTTAATTGTACCAATAAGTCTTAAAAATTACAAGATAAACCAATAAATTCCATCCGTAATGCAAGATATAAGTCGCGAGATATTATTGCCGAAAGCCGACGCGCTGATCACCACTTAGCGGACTGTTACTTGCCCATGTAACTTTTCAAACGGATTCGCACTAAACGAAACAAAGCTGATTCTAGGCGTACACCTATTATGGTCTAAAATTACACACGTACCGTAATTAATTTCACCTTTAGAATAAAATATTGGCCACATATGATGGTAATAATAATAATAATAATAATAATAATAATAATAATAATAATAATAATAATAATAATAATAATAATACCACCGCCGTATAACTATAACGTTTGGGAGTTTTAGCACGTTCCTTCCTCCATCTTGTGAGGAACTAGAATATGTTAGCTACATATCCACAACTAGCAGAACCGCTTAAAATAAAATGTAACTCACTATGTAAGGAAGGTAAAAGTAAACTCTTACCGAATCAGACCTGTTCCGCTAAATTTGAAGTTAAGGGTATTTGAAATGTCTGATAAAAATGTGTTATATATAGGGCTTTGACATCGGTATATTTGTATTAGTTTGAGGTGAACATACGACGCCGGACAAAATGTAGTCGGTGTTTCAAGTACAGTCAGCAGAAGCGAATTTGACACACGCCTAAGCAAGCATGTTCCGTGTTTTGTATACGATTATTGCGTATTATAAAATCAAGCCAATACAATTATTGAATATAAGGGTTAATATCGGAAAGGTTTTTAATGTTGGTAAGGTTGAGAAATCATACTTAAATTGTCACAAATGTGGTAAAACATAAGTCTGAAAAGATTTTTTTTTTAATATTTAGAGTTTTTCATTACAGTTTTAGAATGCCGAAAACATATAATATGGCGTACAATTTTCCTTTCCCTATATTTAACTGTTACATTAATTCATTTATCACATCTATTCTGCACCTTACTTTCCTTGCATGTTGTTCGCCTGGTTTCGGTTCCTGCTGCAACATTCATTTTCAAAGTTTCAAATGAAAATGACTGCCGAGTGTCGGATAGTATAACCTTGTATGCGGAAAAACTGCGTTCAACATCTGCGGAAACCAAGGGCGCATATGTACATCAAGTTTATAATAATCGCACTTGTCATCTGACAAAACTCTTGCAATTTTTCATAATGTATTGAAACCAGAGCCTTTTTTTTATTTTTGTATTCATTTTCGCACACACCTTTTTTCTTATATTATCATACGCCATAGGCCTATACGTTTTCGGCATTCCAAAACTGTAATGCAAAACTCTAAATATATATATATATATATATATATATATATATATATATATATATATATATACACGGTATATATATATATATAAATATATATATATTTTTTTCAGACTTATGTTTTACCACATTTGTGACAATTTAAGTATGATTTCCAACAATTATTCTCATCCTCAACATTTTAGATCTTTCCGATGTTAATTCTTATATACAGGCTTCGAGACTTCGGACCCGATTGAGCAGTTCTGTGGGAAATCCGCATAACGGCGTACTGAGTATAGTGGTAAAGCGTACAGTGGGTGGGAGTACTGTAGAATGAATACCAACAAATACGCAAAGGAAAACGCTCTGGATTTGAAGATTCTGACGAATAATTTGGTTTTCATACAAATCTATTTTCAAACTGTGTCTGAAACTATTACACGGTTAGAAAAGTCAGAGCAAGAGATGCCAGAAGCCTTCAAATTAGTTGAGGAAATGACACAGAGAATTAATGAGACACCAAATACACCGGATACTGAACGTGTAAAACAGAAGTGGAAATCAATTTTATGTTAAAATAACGGATATGGATCACTGTGTAATATAAACAGCAAATTAGTGGACATAGAGTCACCCGAGAATAAAGGACTGTCTCTTAGAGACTGTAATGATGTTAGGTTTCTTCGTTTTGCTCCTATCACGTCATGCGACGTAGAGCGCAGCTTTTCACAGTACAAACTGTGTTTGGCAGGTAACCGAAAAAGATTTACGTTTGAGAAACTGAAAATGTATCTTGTAGTACTTGCAATTCGGTGCTGTAACTGCACTTCCTAAAGACGACCAATAGGATAAATGAAGAAATTAAAATTGCTACATGTTTATTTCCATCATTAACACTGTGTATAATTAAACACAAATGCTTATAAAAGACAGGAGAATAAATGCTTTTCACATTCTTTTGACATTGTGTAATGTATACTTATTTTCAGAATGTCCATGTGTGTGTGTTTCCCCATACTACCGTACTCTACTCTAAATAGCAACGTTGTTACCTCAACACATCTCTACCTTTCACTACCTGCAGCGAGTCAACAACCTATAGTACGTGCACAGTAAACTTATTGTATCGGGTCCCAAGTCTCGAAGCCTGCTTATATACAATGATTGTATTGTCTTGATTTTATAATACGCAATAATTGTATTCAAAACACGGAAAGTGCTTCCTTAGCGTGTGTCAAATCCGCTTCCGCTGCCTGTACTTGAAACAGGTCGACTACATTCTGTCCGGCGTTGTATGTTCACCTTCAAACTAATACAAATATACCGATGTCACGGCCCTTGTTATGCAGTAGGCAGTTCCTGCTTTTCTGCCCGAAACAGAACACGGGTCCACTGATTTTCTAGTTATGAACGCTAACACTTCAACCACAGCGATGGATACTTGTACTATTCTGGTAGGTTACAGAGATATTGCTGTGTAGGTAGTGGGGCCCGTCTCGGATCCTTGAATGTGTGATGAAGTCACAGATGTTCTTAATCAAATGTAGATTTCGTCTTGGTCGCGAAAGTTAAAGGGAACTATTAAGAAGCTCTCCAAACATACAGTTAACTTAGTTGAAACGAAACGCAGTAATTCCTAATGCACTAACTGCATTATTTAACAAGTTTTCCACCCCCTAAGCAGTGGTCCCCGAAACGCGTTTTTAAGTATTGCTGACAGCGTGGCGAAGCGTGGCTTCCATTACTCACCGTCGGGCTGCGCTGAAGTCAACAGCCATGTTAGACTCATTCATCACGCTTGTTTAGTGGGTGGATGGAGTTCGTATATATATGTATATATTCTTTTTTTATTTTTATGTTTCACATATACGTTGTAGGTGTTAGTGTCCGGGGTGGGGGTGCAGATTGGGAAGTCTGTGCCGGCTGAGGGTTGATTGTTACAATGCTGGGGTAGGGATGGGTTGGGGTGGAGGGTGTAGCATCCTATGTGCAATAACTCGCTCGGGAGAACACAACCCATCCTGATATTGCTACTGTGGGCAGAATTGTGGGAACGCCACGCCACAGACTGGCATGAAAGTACGGTCACTACCGAAAGCTGCTCCTTCGAAAATTAGATAACCGGCAACTAATCCAACGGCGAAACTTTTATATGTAATTGCACTGCAACTGAATTTTCTGTTTATGAGTACTCCAAAATGCTGATGCAGTGCAATTTTAACATTTCAACATCGAAGGGAAGGAGCGATAGTATGCCAAGGAAAAACCTTTCAAGAACAGACATTTTGTTTATCCTACGGTGAGCCATGGTAATATCACAGCCTAGTATATACAGTCACGAAACTCAATACGTAGTAAATATGCATCCATAGATAGTTGCTAACCACTAGGATCGCTAATATCGCCTCATTACAGACAATACGAAACAGTACCGGCACAGTCTATTGTTACTAGCACCCTCACAACTCAAGCTTCGCGACTTTATATACTAGACTGTGAACAAAAGCACCATTGGTAAATAATTTAACAGATGGGTTACTTTCCCCGAATTGAAGCCGATATACTGCCCTGAAACGTTGGATGTTTCTACATTTATGGCGCAGTATAAAGGCACAAGAATTTATCACAAGTATTTTAATCTACATGGAAACATAAATCAGTTTATATGTTTTAAGCATCACCTACAATGCGTATACTAATTGGCTCCGCAGTGAAGCAAGCAGCAGTATTCGACCCGGCAGCAATGTTAACGTTGGTACTGTAGCGCCTGGTTTGAACACGTAGGAATATCACAGTCTAGTATACACAGTCACGAAGCTTGAGTTTATGAGGGTACTAGGAACAATAGACTGTGCATATACTATTTCGCATTGTCTGTAATGAGGCGATAGTAGCAATCCTAGTGGTTAGTAACTATCTATGGATGCATATTTACTACGTATTGAGCTTCGTGACTGTATATACTAGACTGTGGGAATAATATTACTTCTCCTCTCTCGCTCCCTCCCACCATCAACCATTAAATGCGGCCAAGGTCATTGACTCTACCTGCATGATACCAACACAACTCCTCGAGTCCCCGCGTTCTGCTTGCCACTTCGTCTGCGGAGCCAGTTAGTATACGCACTGTATATTCGAAACTAAACTAAGTTCATTAGCACTTTTACTTTTTCGTAATGTTTATCTCGCTCTAAAACTGGTATATTTCTATTAAGCTAAAAATGTATTTCAGCTATGTAGCTATTTATAGGAGTTTCATCTTCCAAAACAAAATCAATGATTCAATGAACTTGTAACCATATTTATATGCTTAAAGTGCTCTTTGTCCTTTGTGGCAGCTCACAAACGTTGAGAAGATTTCTAAAAGAGACATGTCATATAAATAAGGATATATAAAAGCAAATCAACAAGCACAGAGACATATGCAGGACTAAAAACAGAACTGAAAGCTAAAAAAGTCATCGTCATCGTCATCATCATCATCATCATCATCATCATCTTCTTCTTCTTCTTCTTCTTCTTCTTCTTCTTCTTCTGCGAGGTTTAGGTCTTTCGGTCTGTTCCGCCTCCATTAAAATTGATCTCGTCAACGTTTTACTGGTCTTCCTAATGATCTCCTTCCTAATGGATAATAATTCGTTATACTTGTTGTTGGCATTCTATTTACATGTTCTTTCCAATTATGTTGATATTCTTTAATAAGTTGAACTATACTATCTATTTTTAATTCTTTTCTAATATCTTCATTACTTTTTTATCCAATAGTGTATAACCCGCAAACATATCTAAGAAATTTCATTTCACCTGCTTCATTTCTTCTTTCTTCGTTTTTCTTTAGAATCCAAGATTCGCAGCCGTATAGAAGGGACGGAATTGTCATTTCTTTGTAATATTTTATTAATGTTTCCTTTCTCACTTTCTTTCCCAGTGTTCTACGTATTGTTCCACAGAAATAGTTGAATTTATTTAGATTTCCTCGATTTCACATTTTTTTGCCATATGTTATTGAAGAACCCAACAGCTAAAAAGTAACGAATAGAAATAAAAAATGAAAACAGAGTTATTTAAAGGAACGACAGTGTCTATATATGTAGTTATGTTACAGTTAAATTCTGGTCTCAATAAGGTCAGCGTATCTACCTAACAGCAGAAGAAATAAGCACTAATATGGATCTGTAAAATGTTGCTCTGAAACAAATTCCTCACTGAAATTGTAAGAAATAAGTTAGAAAATACTAATGTAATCCACGTTGTATGAAATTACAGAGCTTAGCTATTTACGGAAAACAGAAAGCAACGAACTGCCGAGAACTCAATGGCAGAGAAAAAGTGGACAGTCCTGGAAAATAACGTACTCAGTGATGCTGGAACAGACTGTTGGTATTGATCTTTCATCCTTTCGGCCGTGATGATGATCATATAACCGAGCATTGCAGTCTAAGAGAAAATATTTTGTCGTAACTCACTCCATTAAATAATAGTATCTTACTCAATGTGTGTAGTTTAGGCACTTCAGATCCGAGATTATAAAGTAACAGTATAAATATCTTACTGATTTCAAGTCGTTGCCTCTGTTCGACTTCATTCGGGTTAATTGAGATCAGGTTTCAATTTCTGCACAGATACATGCACAATGGCGACTAGTGTTAAACATTAAAATCTGTGGACTAGTTAAGTTGTGAATCAATGTCTTTCGATAATCATATTTTCACAATTATCAGTAGATACAGTAACTTGGAACTGAATAATGTCGGATATGGAAAGAATGTTTCCTTTTACTGTATTTATTCATAAACAAAGAACTTTCATGAATGTTGTAAATTTCCTATATGAAACCAAATATAATAAGAATAGGTAATCAGATAAGCAATTCAGTAATAGTAAACCTAAGTGTGAAGCAAGGTTTCCTGCTATCTCCAACATTATTTAATATATACCACAATAAAGCCATAGAAGAATGGAAGAATAAAATATCATTTGGTGTAAATTTAGGAACAATTGTATTAAATACAATGCTTTTTGCCGATGATCAAATATTGATCGCAGAATCTGAGGATGATCTACAAATGGCAACTTACCAGCTCCAGCTAATAACAGAAGGATATAATCTAAAAATTTCTAATAACAAAACTAAAAAAATGGCTTTCAGCGGGCTTAACCATAGGCGATGTAAAATAGTTATTAATAAAGGAACTATAGAACTGATATCTTCTTGTAACTACTTAGGCTGCAATGTATCTTATTTGGGTGAACAGGATATTAACAATAAGTTGAGCAAATTCCAACAGATGTGTGGAACAATAAGAAGAACTTTAAGAAATAAAACACAGCGCTCAACACAATTAAAATTTTACAAAACCCTAGCAGCTCCATTATTAACTTACGGCTCAGAAAACTGGTCATTAAACAGCGCATCAAAAAGAAAAATTCAAGTAAGTGAAATGAAGTTCCTACGAGGTGTTGCCGGTTATACTTTATTGGATCATCAAAGAAATGAAAATATCCGACAATTATTCAATATTTTTAATTTAGAAGAAAAGATTAAAAACCAGAAACAAAATTGGTACCAACATATTACAAGAATGATTAATGATAGATTACCAAAACAAATTATGGATTATGTACCAACAGGATACAGAAATGTCGGAAGACCGAAAATAAGATGGACAGATGATTTAAATCTTGAAGACGGAACAGGCCAATAGGCCTAATCCCTATAGCTGAAGAAGAAACCAAATATTACGAATAAATCATTATTGGTAAGTTACATGTTCTGTGTTTTATGTTCAGAAAAGAATGAAATTTTGTTTCAAAAGTTCATACTATAATGTGAAAAAACTCATCTTTGTTCCGATGTAGATTTTTAATTAATTTGTCTCTGATTCGTGTTGCATTATTAATCCAATTGATTTTTACCTATTGTTAGAATCTTTGAAGATGATATAAAAAAACTGTATTTTTACGGCTTCAGTCCACTCGATCTTCCAGATACTAAAACATAAAATAGGAGCAAAGACGGGTATTATGTATGCAAGAATATGGATGGAGAGAAGGGAAGGGCCGAATCCAATTTCCACTAATACTTAGGCAGTTATGCACCATTAATCGGCAATGCAAAAATTGCAGTCATAAGTCAAAACAGAGGTGCATACTGTAATTCCAATTATCGATTAAGAGCGCTGCTAATGAATAAAACTTATTCTATAGAAGCCGTTCCACTGCAGTTGAACCATGTGTAGTCATATCGCGCAAGTTACGTGAGCGGCAGCACGTGGAAATCTTACGGAGTAGATGCATTTTCGTCCACAGCGCATCCAAGGTCATGCTTAAACCTCCGTGGAACGGCTTTATTCTATTCTCAAACACTTTTCTCATTTCTTAAAATCGGAGCTATTTTTCAAACATAATTATATCCTAGTCAATAAGATCGTTAAATTGTATAATACTGTAGTCGCAAACGCTGTCATCTATGTAGCATCACCACCGTCATTGATGTTAAAATCGTTACCGCTGCCACTGTCACAGTCATTACTATCATCATCATAATCATCATCTACGTCACGAATGTTAGACCAGATTATTCATTTCGGCGACAGTTACCCTGTAGACCGGTAGCAAAAAGCTTATTTATTAATTTTTTGTAACATTTCCAATTGAATTTTAATTGCATTATTTTTTCCAATTTTCTAGCGAATAGGAGTAATGCCTAACTTCTGTAAAATGCGTAATTTCTTTTTCTTCTTCTTCACTTCGTAGTTGAGCAAAATGCCTGTTCCATCTTCACATTCAGAGTTGTGTCCATCTCTTCCTAAATCTTCCAGGGTATCTTCTCCCATAATAATAATAATAATAATAATAATAATAATAATAATAATAATAATAATAATAGTTGTTTTATTTTCCCTGGCAGAATTAAGTTCATCAGACCTTCTCTTCCACTCAACCAGGATCAAATCACATACAGAAAAAGACATACCGGTATATAGGTATTAACTTAAAAAAATAATAATAATAAATTGAATTTTCAAATTGAATTGAATTGAATTTTCAAATTTATTCACAATTTACATTTTAAATTAATACATGTGAATAGATATCCGAAATGAGCATATGCTCGTACTCGGGTACAGAATAAAAATCTATACTAATAATAAATCTGTAGCCGAAAATTTTCTGGTAATTTTCGATTTTCCAAAAATAATTGGTCCTAACATATATAATTAACCACCCTGAAACCGAAAATCGCTTTTTTGAAATTTTTGTCTGTCTGTCTGTCTGTCTGTATGTTTGTTACCTTTTCACGTGATAATGGCTGAACGGATTTCGATGAAAATTGGAATATAAATTAAGCTCGTTGTAACTTAGATTTTAGGCTATATGGCATTCAAAATACATTATTTAAAAGGGAGGTTATAAGGGGGCCTGAATTAAATAAATCGAAATATCTCGCTTATTATTGATTTTTGTGAAAAATGTTACATAACAAAAGTTGCTTTAAAAATAATTTTCGATAAGTTTTATTCCTTGAAAAATTTTGATAGGACTGATATTTAATGAGATAAATGAGCTTTAAAATTAAAATAACTGCCATCTAAGGCCGTGTAATGAATTAAAAAACAAATGACTTCGTCTATAAGGGGCCTTGGACAGCAACAATCGAAAGCTATGAAAGATAGCCTACACACAATGTTTCTGTGTTTGTATGAAGCTAAATTAACCGATTTGTATAAATAATTATTATTTCATCATTGGAAAGTGTAGTTTCTCTGGATGGACATAATGCTATAATGTTATTACAGTAACTTGTGAGTGAATCGAGGACAGATAAGATTAAAATAGCTTCTTATGCACAGGAAACTTGATAGGTTATTCGGTATATTCATTTCCTGTATTTATTATAATAATGTTTATGAACATATTCATTTTTATCTCAGAGAATTAACGAACAACGAGAGTGTATTGATTTAGTATGCAGTAATAGTACGTTAGCTTAGCAATGCATTATTTTATCATTCAAATTTTAACTATGCTCAATTGAATCATGTTAAAATACATAAAATACATATGCAATAAATGCAATGCAAAAAAATTGGATAATGAGCTAAGCATATTATGTTGCGCTGTTGTAAAAGTTGTTCCTCCTGAGATTCAAGAGCTCCCACAACAAATTAAGAACTTTCTAATT
The DNA here is from genome assembly GCF_040183065.1 of Periplaneta americana. Taxonomy (NCBI): domain Eukaryota; kingdom Metazoa; phylum Arthropoda; class Insecta; order Blattodea; family Blattidae; genus Periplaneta; species Periplaneta americana. Next base: position 147,891,622 of record NC_091121.1, on the reverse strand, counting down.
CGAGTACATCCGTTATCAACACACTTTTTCATAATATAATATAATATAAACATAATAAAGAATCTGTAGCCAAAATTTTTCTGTTAATTTTCGCTTTTCCAAAAATAATTGGTAATAACAATTAAGAAACATGTTAAAGGAATTGTCATTGCACCAAATGAGTGGTCTCTGGATCAAAATGATCGCATTTTAATATTTTAAAAACAATTTAAATTAAGTAACATATTAAACGATTTATCCTTCTATCAAACACGAATGTTCCCTGGATCAAATGTCCTATTTTAAGTATGTAATTACTTTATATTTATTTCTAACGGGTACAGCGGAGCGCACGGGTACGGCTAGTAATAAAATAAAAAAAGAGAGATTGAATACATAAAAATATTATATATTATATATCATATATTATATGAAGAGTCCACTGCAAGAATGATGGATGTCACTTTCTTGTCGAAAATGAACCAAGACTGTCAATGCATAGCTTAAGACATATAGAATGTACATAGAGAGTTATATGGCATTAACACTGATAGTCATTGTCCAGTAATGATCGAAAAATCACAGTTAAGCTTTGAGCGCTAAGCATTTCAAACTTTCAATTGCTTCTCCTGAAGAATGTATTCCAAATGACATCCATCATTCTTGCAGTGGACTCTTCATATACAATCAGTATTAACTTAAAAAAAAAATAATAATAAATAAATATAATAAAATAAAAAGAGATTGAATACATAATCACAAACAGGAAAATACATTCTAGTATACAAGTATTAACTTAAAAAAGAAGAAGCAATACATATGAATATAATCTCACAACTAAAGGAAATGTACAATTTGTATGATCAGCACAGCACGGGTTACATTGAGACAATGACAATTACCTAGATATTATTGTTAATGGAAAAATAAAGTAATGACTTTAAAATAATAATAATAATAATAATAATAATAATAATAATAATAATAATAATAATAATAATGAATAAAAATTATACCTAAAGAAACTAATTCTGTGCATTTAAAATATTTTTAAACAACCTAATTTTAAACGACTGAGGACTAAGACTACCGCTGAATTCCTGCGGCAGCGAATTCCATGAGCGGGCCATGGCTATTGAGAAAGAACTTGAGTACAGAGATATCTTATGACGTGGTATTGATAGCAATAGATTGTGCTGTGAATGTGTATTACGATTATGATGTGAAATGATTTATAGGATACTATCTCTTTAGGTAACACCTTCTTTAATTCTATTTATGTGTCCTCATAAGTTCTTTCGACATTGGTCTATCCTTTCTCCAATATTATAAACATTCAGTTCTGTCCTTATATCTTCGTTTCATATCTTGTCCATTCTGAAGCATCCCTTCACCTTTCTCAAAAATCGCATTTCCACTGCTTGTATTTTTTATTTTATTGGGTTATTTTACGACGCTGTATCAACATCTAGGTTATTTAGCGTCTGAATGATATTAAGGTGATAATGCCGATGAAATGAGTCCGGGGTCCAGCACCGAAAGTTATCCAGCATTTGCTCATATTGGGTTGAGGGAAAACCCCGGAAAAAACCTCAACCAGATAACTTGCCCCAACCGGGATTCGAACCCGGGCCACCTGGTTTCGCAGCCAGACGCGCTGACCGTTACCCCACAGGTGTGGACCACTGCTTGTATCTTTCTTGTGTCTTTTTGTATTCGGTCCCAGATCTTACTCCAATTTATCATAATTGCTGTTGCTATAACTTTATACATTTTTATTCTCGTATCTATCCTTGTAATTTCGTTTTGTGATCTAAGAATTAGATTACGTTTTTATTTTAAAAAGATTATCTTTGCTGTGTTCAACTTTAGTAAGTCTCCTTTTCTAGAGCAGAAATTTCCGCTGCCATACAGTAATGTCAAAGCTGTCAGGGTTATGAGAGGTTGTGTTGCATCCCATGCAGCCTCTCGTACCTAATTCCCAGCCTGATACATTTCTCAACCGATATGTTTCAACTATCAAAGCAATGAGACTCATGTTATAGAGGGAAAGCTCTCATTTCAAAGCCTGTTCTGAAGGATCCAGGTAGTACTATGTCAAGAGCCGTGACGTTAGAGACCAGTTGTGGGTAATAAACAAATTTTATCAAATAGTATTTTATTTTCGCTCCTTTCTTCATCTGTCATCACTAAGGGCCGTATTCATAAACGAGACTTTAGATGAATACTTTCCAAAGTCGACTTTCGTAGTAAAATTTAACTTTGTTAAAAGTCCTATTCATAGACAATACTTCTGAGACTTTGACTTCGGTGAGTCGAGATTTGACGATCTTGTTCTAATGTTGGCAATCACAATCACTGCTTTCTAAACGAATTAAATAATAGATATTTGAAATAGAGTAAGCATTGCCACAATCAAAGACATCTTTTGAGACACAAATCAATGAAACAATTGAATATCGGTACACGTTAAGCCATTGTTAACCGTTCTTGCAGCTTTACATAAGAATAAATTATTCGTGGGCTTAGTGTGAAATTAACGTAAGTAAAAAAAATTGACATTTTTAGGTCTTTACACCAATAGATAATAATTCGTTCTTCTACTTGGTCACAAAAAATCGTAACTCAGTTCTAAATAGTCTTGTACTCGTATACAATACAATAAAATTCGTAACTACAAAACATGATGGTGTTGTTCATCTGAAATAGTATTGCCTGCTAAGAATTATGTTGTGAATAAAACATCGATTGTAATTACGTCAGGTTCACATTAAGCCCTTGAATTATTTCATTATAAAATAATTTTATTCTGAAAATATGAAAGATAAGAAGATGCCATTAATGGCAGACTACTTAAAAATTAATTGAAATCAATATTCAGAAAACATTATTATGACGACCGCAGGATTAAAAATTAACTACATATCCAACTGTATAACCTATTCTCTACAGAATTAAACAGCCAAATAAATATTAAGGCATCAATTACCTGTAACGTAAAATCGCGATGAAATAAGAAATTAAATCATTGGTGGAACAGATAATCCTCTTTGATTATTATTGATCAATGAATGTTGAAACATGACGAGGATATCTAGTACTTCTGTTTATCAACTCTGTACCTTGATTTAAATTTATTATCTATATCTAATAATACGCTAAGGAACATGAACAGCTTTAATAATCCCCTAGATGTCCTCAATATTCTCGAAAAATTAAACAATTTTCGAAATATCAGCCATTTTTCTTATGTCCACGAACGAAAGTCAAAGTCAAAGTCTAGATTTTCGGCGACTTCGAAGTAAAGTCACGATTGAAGTTTACTTTCGTCAAAGTGTCGACTGTGAATAGGAAAATGGTGACTTTGTACTTTCCAAAGTCAACTTTGGTCCAAAGTCTTGTCTATGAATACGACCCTAAGACTTTCTTTATATTGTACGAGATTTTTGTAAGTCAATATACTCGTAGAATATTCTTGCATGTTGAGAAGTGGTCACAGCTAGTACAAAAAGATCGAAGAAGCAACAGAAGAGTTGGATACGTACAGTCAATTCCCTGAGGTACATCTCGAATGCAAAGACAGAACTTTACTGAAAGTCTCCAATTGCTTGTTCCCGTCAACGGCAAACTGGATGATGGATTAAAAGTCGATACAGGATGCATCGAAAACCTTATCAATCAAATCAAAGACGGATAGATATAGAATTTTACTAAAAAAAAAGTAATACATGTTTCATGGTTAAATCTTACAAGATTTCTATTGCCATAAGAGCATAAGAACTTGGTAAGTTACAAATCTATTCATATTTATACAAGAAGTGCAAATATAGATTCATAGGATCACGATGGTTGCATAAATCCGTCGTTGTTTTGTTTTTTATTTCAAATTTATTTCTTTCGTTTACAATACTCACGCATGTAAGCTACTTTTAGCTGTTTGTGTCCATGACAAAACAATACTAATTAATCAATGATTAACTTTATAACGTCTTTACTTTGTTAACATTAGAAAATTACCTGGTTGACACGTTTCGAAGTAGTATTCCTCATGGTCCGAAGCCTAGAGAATGAAGAATACCACTTCGAAACTAGTCAGCCAGGTAATTTTCTAATGTTAACACAGTAATGATGTAATGTTCGATACTATGATCATACTGTATCTCACCTTCTTTCGAGAAGTTATCATGGCTTAGGTTACATGAGAGGAGAAATCTGCACTAGCTTTCTCTCTTATATTGAATTATGCACACTTCATCCCCCTCTTATTTATTCGCCCGTTTTCATATTCTCTCTCGCTATCATAATATTAATACTCGATCAAAACGCGACAACACGCTAGAAATTCCACTCCACACATCATCTCTGTATTCCTCGTCTTTCACTGTTGCTGCCTCTCGTCACTGGGAGATTCTGCTACCTGAAGTAAAGGGCTGCCGAACATTGAAACCTTTCAAATCCAAGTTAGAAATTATCTTATGACGAGTTTCCAAACTAACTTACTATTATATTATGACAAGTGTTGTATCTCATGTTTCCACGTATTCACATTTTTTTTATTCTAATGATATTTAACTTATTTTATCTCTTTTGTTTTTGTTTGTTTTCATATTTACCCATAATGGTAGATATATCTATATTGTGATAACTTGAGCTATATATAATCATAATTTTCCTTACTGTGTGTACCTAAAAATATTGTGTTCATTGTATGCTTTGTACTACTGCTGCTGCTGCTGCTGCTACTACCACCACCACTACCACTACCACTACTACTACTACTACTACTACTACTACTACTACTACTACTACTACTACTATCATTATTAATGTCTCATATTTTTATACTTTGTATGTCTCATTTATTTTGACTTACTGTTCACATTTTATTATGCATTTTCCTTTCTTTCTATATGTTAATATTATGTCTGATTTCTACTTACTTGTTGTTTACATTATATTATTATTATTATGATTATCTTCTACAGTTTTGTGTGTAAAATTGTAGTGTACTTTACTTTGTAAATTTGTAGTTTTTTTTTGTAACACAGTTTTACTCCTGGTTGAGTGTTAGAGAAGGCCGTACGGCTTTAACTCTGCCAGGTTAAATAAACCATTATTATTATTATTATTATTATTATTATTATTATTACTGTTATTATAAGGAAATTATAAAGTTAGTGATTAACTAAGTGTTAAAAGTGTGTATACAACAATGAAGAATACTAAATTATATTAATGTATTTTGAGTCTACCAGCTTCCAAAATAATAAACAATTCTATTTACGGTTGACTTCTCTTCATAATATGTACTCGTCCTGTGACGTCATTATTTCCTTGAGAGTATCCGTTATATGCAGATAACAATCGTTGGTTATTCACTTTGCAAGTAGATTAGGCAAAACTCGACAGCTGGCAGCACGCGTACGCTTTGGCTTATGCAGCATCTAGCATAAACTTCTTGAACTTCATTTTACGCTAAAGTATTAGATATTTTCATTAACTATATCTCGAACAAAGACGTATTCAAGTAAAGATACTATTGCAGTTATTTTTACGCTGTGGCTTGAACGCGTTTGTCACTACTAATTCAGTGGATCCGAGATTGATTCATGGAAGGATATTGACGATTTAACTTTCTTCGATAGAGTGGGTGTCTGTTTCTCTTCCAGTGTTTACCCTTTGTTACATTACGTCGTCCTAATCAATCACCTAGAAAGTCCTTTTAGTTGTGAATGTAGAAATCTATTTCAAATGTAGATGAAAAGGTGGGAAATTACTCAGAATTCGTACATTTCCTTCATTTTCATCGCGTTGCAACAAATTTAACAGTCACTTAGAATTATTGGACGGGTAAGGTGGGTTGGAAGGTTTACTGGAAGTACAAGGTGTTAATTTCCAAAGTTTTCTTTTAAAAGTAAGCATGCTATTGCCCTTGACATGCTTTCCGTAAGCTTTGAAACATACTGTAGGATATTTCGTTGCCATTTTCGTTGCGTAGAATTCATGATTCAATACCTTTAACAGCAGTGATATTTCTATGTTTTTTAATGCTATTCTCTCTATTGCTTTACAGTATGGAGAGAGATTTAAACAGACATAAAATATCATAATTATGACACTCCCTAATTGAAGAGCTGGATTCCAAACTAGCCTAAGTCAAAATGACAAGTCATGAGGAAAATGACAGAAACTGATAAAACAATTTGACGCTCCTAATATCTGCTTATTTCATTTCATTATGGAGTTGCATTTGTTTTGACACTGCATTGAAGTATTTACAGTCACTCTGATTGTTATATACAGGGTAATTTACGAGGATTTACCGTCCCTTACGAAGCTTATTTCCGAAGACATTCTGAATAAAAGATGTCATATAAACATGGGTCCTAATTTCAATATTTTCAGAGTTACACTATTTTGAAGTTGTTAGCAAAATACCATTTTTCTTTAGTTTTAAGGGTAAAAGGATATTACAAATAGCGAATGAATTACTGAGAAGTATCATTTCTGTAATTAGTGTTCTGAAGGTAAAAATATGTTGTCAATTGCTTTGTAAAGATTTTGTTTTTCAGTTTTTTACTAAAAATTACGTCATTTTTAAGCAATTATCACAATTGTTACAAATCATACGACTTTAGGAATTTCATTCTTTACAGTTTAATTCTGCATCCTAATGTACAGTCTTAAAGAATTGACAAGAGTTGAGTGATTGTAACAATGGTTGTAATAAGTGTGTAAGAAAAATGGAATTATGTAGTTAGAATCGAAAAAAAATCTGCACGAATGAACTATGGAATTCATAACACAGTTTTAGCTTCATAATACTAGCTAATTAAAGAAACGATACTCCTGAATAGTTCATTCTTTAGTTGTAATATTCTTTTACTCTTAAAACTAAAAAATAATGGTGTTTTACAATCAACTTCTAATTAGTGTAACCATGAAAATATTGAGAATAGGGCCCACGGTTATATGACATTTTTTTGATCAAAATATCTTTGGAAATATGCTCCGTAATTGGCGGTAACTCCTCATGAATCATCCTGTAGATTTAATGGACTTAGTGTTTTTCAAACGGGCGTAAGTTAAGACTTTAGAATAGTCTGAAAAATATACATGCTCAGGTAAACATGAACTTACAAAGAATAAATTAAGACATGAATATAATATTAAAAAAAATTTTCGAAGAAGTAAATAGCTTCTTGCACTATTTTCCCCTGCCATGTCTCTCCCGATATGGATAGTACAGGGACTTCTCTTGAGTACTGCTATACTTGAATCAAAATATTTATCCGCACAGTTAGGTGAGTAAAACAAATAGATTATAACACACATTACGAAAGCGACTTACTTCATTCTCTTCTTTATAGAAATTAGTGATACATTCAAAATAATAATGGTGTACTTTACGTGTCACTAATTTTGTTGCAATGTACAACTGTACATTGGTAAACCGTCAAATATAAACCTGTTTCGATTGTCACTCAAAAAGGAAAATGTTCTTTTGACATCACACGATGTTATTGATGCGAATTTGAAATAGTTGTTTTTTATTCTAATCTTGTGTCTGTTCATTATTTAGTTCATATTGCACTTCACAGAGTTTCGAATATGCAGGAATTCTTCAAGAACACTCCTCAGTTTTAGTTTAACAATTTTATTGTTACCAACACCTGATCGTGCAAAATTTAAATTTATTTCATAACACTCTTTAAGGTGAGAAAGGACACAGCAATATTAGAAAATTTGAACGGATACTTCTGAAAAGAGAGAAGTTAATATGCTCTCTAGGCTCAGTTGTTTGAAGTAGCCAGTTATATCGTGCGCGGGTGCTCCCGAATTGCACGCGGGAATTTTTTAACGCACACTATCGTGCCCTTGAACATCTCTTAGAAGTTGAGTCTGAAACAGGATATCAAGCACATACTGCTGATTCATAAGCATATAAGTGGTGTCTTGAATTTTACAACAGAACAGTGCGAGTAAAACAATGTAGAGGATGCTTCAGAAAGTAAGCTAACAAGAGTTCTCATGGACAAACTTAATTTCCTAGGCAGATATACTGATACACAGTAGTAGGACACTGGTACGCATTACTTTTAAACATAGTCACCATACTTGAGAGGTTCGGGAGTAAAACATGGTAAGTGACGTTTTAGTGTTTTGAAGTTATTAGGTAGTTAAACATTTATGCATGCAACAGTTTGTATAGTTACCAGGAAAGTGAGATCTGTGTACTTCTGCCATCTGTCGAGATATTGAAAAACTGACTACTGCATTATACGCACAATGTAAGATATATTATGAGTCACATATCTCATTTTTGACCGAAATGTCAGTTACCATGTTTTACGCCCGAACCCCTCACTTGTACAAACACTTGCTTCAACGGTAGACATAACGGCATAAAAGAAATCTGCGTCAAATAGATATCTGAAGCCAAGTCATGATGGCTTGTTGAACAGTCATATCGGTGTTGAATCGCTTACCACCAAAGTGCTTCTTCAATGGTTAGAAGAGATGAAAATAAGTGGATTCCAGGTAGCGGCTGTAAATAGGATGGTCCAGTACCTCCCAGCTGAAGCGCCTTAATAATTCACGCGTGAAAATTGAGAATGTAAATGTTATGCTTTTTGCCCTGTTTAATCTTATTTATACCTGTGAATGTAAAGGCACGCAACTCGGATACCTTCTACAAAAACTCTGCACGCAACTCGCGCGTTTTTTCCCTTTCCGCATGCAATTCGTAAACATGGCCGTTCCCAACACAGTAGATAACACTTCTGATCATACCTATCTGCCCTGATGATGGAACCTGTATGTAGTTCCGATACGATGGAAATATCAAATTTCAGGCCACTGTGAAATAATCAAAAGTCTGCTTCTGGAAACTATGTTGTGTTGTACATATTCTATCCGTCTTATTATAGGTCTACAGACGCAGCGTAATAAATTGCCTTATATACTGAGGAAGACCACAAAACTTGAAGAAAAAAATGCCATCTTGAGGCATCGTACACTCTGCCGGTCTGTCTGTCCGGTGATTATGTTTGCGAAACATGTTCATCAAAGGTCTGCCTCGTATATTGAGACAATATTTGCCAGCTGAGAGCAACGCCTCTTATTCAAGAAGCAAGTATAATATAATGCTATTATCAAGTTGTTCACACAATGCAAGTTGTTTGGAGAAGGCCGGAACCACCTCGCTCGCGCTGTCCAGGATGTGAAGTTGAGCTAACAAAGTTAGAGGTAACTTGCGCAGAACTGATAGCAAGTGTCTCTGAGCCGCACACTGGGTCACGTAAACCTGGCAAATTAACTCTCACCCTAGGCTCTAGGCACCATTGACAAGTTATATTAACTCCAAGTGAGCACAATCACTTGACTTCGCTGTCATGTTATTGTTTCGTGAGTTTTTGCTCTTGACGTACGAACAGCGAAATATTGCATGCAAGTAATAATGACATTTCAATTTGTTTCCCTGGAGATCTCAGTTTAAAATAGTCTCTGTGAGATACAGTGATGTACTCTATTTAATTAGAATGTCTTATTTATTTAGTAGTTTTTCAACATTTTACACAGATTTGGACATTTCAGTCTCCTTGCTCTTTTAAATCCGAAAGAATGTAACAGCAATATTTTCTTTCTCAGCTAACGTTATGGAGCTCGACTCATTTATAAATCTATCCACAAAATATAAAATATTCCGTTTCATAGTCAAAGTGAAAAAAACAACTGAATAAAAAGTATTTTAATTACCTTTGTAGCATATACATATGCATATAGTGTTCTGCCAAATGGCAGGTCATTCACTGCAAACCCAGCTTTCTCCAATCTTTCCTATTTTCTATCTTCTTCTTAGTCTCACATATGATCCCTATATCTTAATTTTTTTTATGCTCGACCTTGCCGAAATGTAGTAATTATAATCCTGGTAGCATTCCTTTAATGCACCTCATTAAAGTACATCTGTTCATTAAAGTTCAGTTGTTCATCGAGTCAGAAATCACCATTGTAGCATTATGAAAGCTCAAATATCGATCATTCTCGGATATGCAATCGAAAGACAACTAGCGAAACGTCAAGGAGGCTGGAAATCCAATACTGTCGCAGAAGGTTATGTTCTGTTACTATAATAATTAGCGTTAATTGTAAATAATATTCAAATAAATTCAATTTGTCATCTCGTTTTTCAATGTCTAAATCAATTTCGAGGTTATATCAAGATGAATGTTCATGTTACTCTCTAGATTATATCGTTCCTCGGAAAAAATCAATACTTTCGCGTCTGCGCACATCTCACAATTTACAAGGTCAGTTCCGCTCCTCACTTAGATAACCATAACATGAATACTTATGAATAATTTCAAGTTAGAAATATGGTCGAGCATAAAAAGTCGTATGAAACTTGCCTAATATGGTAATTAAGACGCTCGTATGAAAATTATGAAACTCGCTTGCGCTCCTTTCATAAGCAAACATACTCGCGTCTTAATGACTACCATTATAGGCTCGTTGCATAATGTACTATAGTAGGTTATTTTACGACGCTAACAACATCTCAGGTTATTTAGCGTCTGAATGAGATGAAGGTGATAATGCCGGTGAAATGAGTCCGGGGTCCAGCACCGAAAGTTACCCAACATTTGCTCATATTGGGTTGAGGGAAAATCGCGGAAAAACCTCAACCAAGTAACTTGCCCCGACCGGGAATCGAACCCGGGCCACCTGGTTTCGCGACCAGACGCGCTAACCGTTACTCCATATATCTTAATGTAGTCTATCATCAGATACCTTCTTCTGCCCCGAACTCTTCTCCCGTTCACCATTCCTTCCAGAGGATACTGTAGTAGACAGTTTCTTCTCAGCCAGTGACCCAGCTGTTTCCTTTTTATCTTCCTATAATTTTCATCATCATTTCTTCTTCTCTCATTCTTTCCAACACAGCTTATTTTCTTTCTTTTATTTTGTAAATTTCACATATTCTATTTCAAATGCTTCTAATCGCTTCTCTTCACTTCGTCCATGCTTCTGTCCCATACAATGAATGCCACATGCCATTATGTTCTCTTACGGATATGGCGTTCGGATTAGCAACATACATGTAGCAGAATCACGTTCCAGTGTGATAAATATGTAATTTGTGCGTCTTACATTTCCAATTCTAAAATAAATAATGAATACCACTAAAGGTATGGGATTGCGATTCTTTACTTGCAGAAAAAAAAGCTTAAAATGAACTGAACTATTTTTGTGTTTAATTGTTTTTAATGTGTCGTGAATACATTTGTTGAAATTTTAATTCTTTGGCTCCTTTAAAAAATGGAGTGTACTGCTTATTCGAGGGCGCGGTGTATTGGAGAAAATACGGTAATAAACACCCTCACAGTTGATACTGCGTCGTTAAATAACTAATTAAAATAATACATACAAAAAATATTACCTATTATTTTGAAATCAGTTTCTAGTCTACTATTTTTAAGTATATTTAATAGAGATTTATTTCTTTTCACTTGTAATTTGAGTGATATAACCTACAATAAAGTCTCAAGAATTGTGAGTTCCACTTCCTGGCAAACCTTGTGCTTTATACGGTGCAGTAATATTGCATGGTCATGGGAAATTGGTGGAATTATATCAATTCGATTCTCGGTGTTGGCATAGAAAGATGATTCAGCTAATTGTAAGTTCCTAAGCTGATTTGTATGCACATAAATTAAACAGCGGTTATGAAGATTCCAAGTTTCCACTATATAATTTCTGTTACATAGCCTTAGAAGATCTTTTGCTTCCACGCATAGGCCTATCCCTTGCGCCCTTAGAAGAGTCAATATTTTAAAATCAATATTTTTTGGGGTTAGTACCAATGTTAATTCTGCTTTTCAACAGCCTCAAATATAATTTTCTTCTACCTACATTTAAAAGGTAGACATAATTCCTGAATTGTTGCTAAATCCTGTATTTTTACGTTAAGAAAAGCATTGGTTTTATGGGCTTTGCCTAATACATTGTACAAGCTAAAGCTGCATCTACACATTTCAATATTCCAATCGCGTATGCGTGCAATCTGGGAAGAATATTGAAAGAATCAAGTTTAAAAGGTACGTTCAATTAAGATGCATGATTTTGTGTCTACAAGGTGCGCCGTTTTGAACGTCATCTTCACTGCGTAAATATATTAATTAATATTAAATATCAATCTTGCATTCATTGCTTTAAAGTTGAAAGAAAAGTTTAACCGTGCAGTTGCATCTTAATGTATTCATGATCATAAATTTACGGGGAAACAGTTGGCGACAACGACTAAACAAAAGAACGACCATGCGATAAATTGATAGCGATAAATCTAGCTGCAAAAATTATCGCAAAGTGTGACTGTGATTGGTTGGAATTCAAAATTTCATTACACTTCATTGGTCGAAAATGGAATGACGTCAGATAAACGAAATATTCCTATGTGGTTTTTATGTTTTCCAACATTATATTAGCAACTTCAGTGCATTTCAGGCGAGACTGTGTCACCGTTAGTGCAGACGAAGTCCATAAACATTAAATATCTGAATCACGCTTTGAAGTATATACGGAAATCAGTTTTCTATCTCGCAGAGAACGTCATCTTTCTCCTTCTCACTCCTCTCCGAAAAATCTTAGCTCAGCTTTTTCTCCCCATCCAAATCTTTTCTTCACTTGTGCTGGTCCCTGGCGCCCCCCTTACCACCATGTCATAATGCCCTTTACATACTTGTCGCCTAACAGAAAACTGCGGTGGGGCTCCTTCCAACCCTCTCTTCACCGGGGGGAGAAAAAATAAAAAAAGGAAGCTAGATCTTCTTTCAAGAAACGTGTGAAGTGAAGCATTCCTTTCAACAGAACAGAGTTTACTTGCGTGGAATTCCTATGGGATAGCGCCAGCAGCGGCGCGGAATTGAAAGAAAGTCAATAGAATATCCAAGTGCCAGGTGGAGAAAATGTCTCTGTACGCACTACTAAACTATTCACATATCAAGTCCCACGGACTTTCGGCCGGGTGACCAGAGGTCCCTCAAGCTAATAAAAATACGACAATTAATATTTACATAGAACACCAGTATGTTTTCTATTTTATAGTTTACTGTTAACATTTTTATTCAGTATCAATTTCGGTTTTATCAGATCGAATATCCGACGCCATCGGTGAGAATTAGAATTAATTAATGATCGCATAGTATTTTATTTATTTATTTAATACTTTACACTTGAGCTACATTAGGCATTGCAGCCCGAAAGAGCAGAGGCTCGTGCTCGGGTGCAGTTCAGATCAGTTATACAAAATATATCACAAAATTAAGAGAGTTCATTGAGCACAATGACATTAATAAATGGTAAAATACATACAGCATGTGATAATAGAGTCTATATACAAATAGAAAATACAAAAATACATGAATATTAGACTATCAATTTTCAACTCAATTAGCTTAAAAAATTAAATAATTAATCTGGTTTGTTTCTTAAATCTATGTGTGTTAAGTGTACTTAGCTCAGGGTAAGCTCTAATTAATGCATTATATATTTTGGGTCCAAAATTCATGCTGTGTTTTAATCCAGCAGTTGTGTGGCGTTTGGGAGTATTTAGAAAGAAACTGTAATTTTGTCTCGTATGGTATTCATGAGGATCAAATTTAAATTTAAATACTTTACACTTGAGCTACATTAGGCATTGCAGCCCGAAAGAGCAGAAGCTCGTGATCGGGCGCAGTTCAGATCAGTTATACAAAATATATCACAAAATTAAGAGAATTCATTGAGCACAATAACATTAATAAATGGTAAAATACATACAACATGTAATAATAGGGCCTATATACAAATAGAAAACACAAAAGTACATGAATATTAGAGTACCAATTTTTAACTCAATTAGCTTAAACAATTAAATAATTAATCTGATTTGTTTCTTAAATCTATGTGTGTTAAGTGTACTTAGCTTAGGGTAAGCTCTAATTAATACATTATATATTTTGGGTCCAAAATTCATGCTGTGTTTTAATCCAGCAGTTGTGTGGCATTTGGGAGTATTTAGAAAGAAACTGTAGATTTGTTTCGTATGGTATTCATGAGGGTTAAATTTAAATTTATTGTGATGTTTATGGAAGTAAATCAGCAACGTTTGTTTATAAATTTGTTCTAGATTTGATACACCAAATTCCTGAAAAATTAATTTTGTTGGGTAATCAAAAGGTTTATATAGACAAATTTTGATAATTACTTTTTGGAGCAAATTTAAATGATGGAGAGTGGATTTTGCCATTCCTACCCAACCTAATATACCATACTGAATTATTGATTGAAACAGAGCTAAGTATACAGTACGCAGAATATAAACAGGTAAATAAGAGCTTAGAATGGAAAATTTGTGGATTGTTTTACGCAATCTGTTACACAGGAAGGAGATATGCTTGTCTCATTTTAAATGTTGGTCAATAATAATGTCTAAATATTTATAATTTTAATTTTATATCACACTGGTATACACAATTTTTGCTCACTGAAAACATTTATTTACCGATTCCGTATCCCATGGGATCTTTCAAAGTGACCTTCGTTAATTTCATCGGGCTAATTTTTTTTTTTTCAAATGAGGCATCTTTAAGACAGGAGAGTTTATTATTCTTCGAAAAGAGGTCGTTTTACTTTGTTCTGAATCAGGCTAAAAAAGAGGGTAAAAATTTTATCAAGTGGGTAACTCTGAGGATATATCTTAAATACGGTAGCTTATTTAAAACCAATTTTAATCCACTTTATTTATTACAGAAGAAAATAACTAAAATATATCTTCATAAACCTATTGATTTTCCATCACAAAATTGTTTTTTAGACTTTAAGATTCTTAAAATAACACAAATTTATTATATTGTATTAATAAAATTCATACATGAAAATCGAAATAACTTTGAAAATAATCGATCGGAGCTAAAAGGAACTAAGTCAAAATATGTAGTTTTTTTTTTTTTTTTTTTTTTTTTTTGGTTATGCAACCATTTGAACAACGGATGTCATGCGCATCGAACGGTGGAAGAAGGAACTAAATCAGAATTTTAAATGTTCGTTGGTCTTTTATAACATTAAAATATTAATATTGTGGAAATTTCTTGCTTCTCCTGAAATGTTGTGAAAGGTGACTTAGTATTTGTATTCAATTGTATTTTCATAGTTATGAAACAAAAGGTATGAATTCTTTAAGATTATTTGAATCAAAATGAAACACTGCTACAGTATTTAATCATAGTAGACCCTAGTAATTTAGGGCTCAAAGAATATGTAACAAATTTATATTTAAATATCCTAATCTTGTCAATTCTAATAGCTCTAGTGTTAAACTAAAAAGTTATGTATGGATTTTATAAATAATGAAAAATTGTAAATTTAAATTTATATAGGTATTCTTATTTTATAGTAGACACAAAACAAATTGTATTATATACCTACTTCTAAATTTGAAATCAGGAATTCACCCCTGAGCACGAGTTCTACTCTTTCAGGGGTGAGCTAAAATTTTATCTGTGTATATTTTATGTTACAAATATTAGAAAAATAAATAAGATTGAAAAAAAAATTGAAAAAAATTGAAATAAGGTCTGGCTGCAATCAGTCGTTACTTGTTGTTTAAAATTTCAGTAATTTTTATGTGCACAAGAAACTATCACAACATCGATGTATGAAAAACCCTGATTCATTTTGCTATAATTTTTGTAGTTATACTTCAAAAGCAGATAAACAAATATTGCATACTTTAAAAAAAAATGAAGGATCAGTGGAGCGGAGAAAAATTCTCTCCGGCACCGGGATTCGAACCCGGGTTTTCAGCTCTACATGCTGAAGCTCTAATCACTAAGCCACACCGGATTCCAATTCAGATGCCGGATTGAATCCTCTCAGTTTAAGCTCCACCTCTTAGTTTCCCTTTTGTGGCCAACCCTCATGCACTGTTTCACAGATGTGTGACAGTGGCACATTGTCCAACACACTATGTGCAGAGGTGTACTCATTACGAGTGACTAAGTGGCCGGGATCCGACGGAATGAGCGCCGTCTTAAATCACTAAGTGATTATATACGCATATCACATTATTGCGATGTACCACCGTCACACATCTGTGACAGAGTGCATGAGGGTTGGCCACTAAAGGGAAACTAAGAGGTGGAGCTTAAACTGAGAGAATTCAATTCGGCATCGGAATTGGAATCCGGTGTGGCTTAGTGGATAGAGCTGAAAACCTGGGTTCGAATCCCGGTGCCGGAGAGAATTTTTCTCCGCTCTACCGATTCTTCATCATAATATGATAACGCAGAAATCCTGCACGGAAATATAAGTATTTCGGTACATCGCAATAATATAAAAAAAGGTTTATAATGCTTACTTCTATGTTCAATTTAGGGAGTAAGTTAACAGTGGGATTCCCATAACGTTCTTCATATGCTACTAAAAATATAAAGGATGGGTCGGCCAATATTGGAGTGGAGGCAAATGGGTGAAACATAAAATTCAGTCAGAAGTGGTCTTAAACTCACCCCTTGAAAACTAAATGAACGTCCTTATCCTCAAAATCGTGTCCGCTGCATATCTAAAATTATTCAAGTTGGGTAGTTTTAAAATTAACATACAGTATACAAGACTTTTCAAAATCAGCGAATAATTTTATTGCAATTAAAATCGAATGAAGAGATTTTGGACAAAAGGCTAAGACACGTCATACTTTATATTTAGAAATTCATATTTTTTTTGAAAACAAATTATTTTTGGGGTTATTGTTGTGTAAGTTATGCCGTCATCGAGAACATTTTTAAATGTCACCCTATAATTTTTATATCATCCGAAAGATCATACTTTTTATGAAATATTTCATTTGTTTTGTACAGAAGCACTACCGTTATGGTTAATATGGTAACAATTTTATTGTTGACTGTTACACTTTTACTATATCATACTACTTTTGACCAATAAAACGGTACGGAACGACGTGTTTAAACCAATCATGGCTGCTTATCCTGCAATTTTTATAACCTTCCTAGCATTTTTATCACATTCCTAGCATTTGTTTGTTTTTATCATCTCCCTAGCATTTGTTTCTTTGTTTGTCAATATTGTGCTTTCAATAATTGTACCTTTTAAAATGATTCATGTTTATTTTATCATACTTAATTAAATGTTTTCTTTCATTTATCGTGTTTATATAATTTAGGTTATATTATAGCTTCTGCTGTATGAGATTATGGAGAGTCACGCATCAGAGATTGTTTAATATACAGGGTTAGTTAAAAGTCCCGCACCACCTAAATAACTTTTGAAGCATGTGGTTCAGTGACATGAAACTTGGTGTGTGGTAATAACCATATACTAAGAACTCAACAATGGTATTACCGAGTTTTTTTCTACTTCCGGTTTAACCGGAAGTAACTCCAACTCTCTTATTTTAAATGGAACACCCAATATAATTTTTTTATTTTTGAATAATGCTCATTAAAAGCTTTTGAAAAATACCCACACTTGATTCTTCTGGATACTTTTTGAAAAGCTCTTAATGAGCATTATTGAAAAATAAAAAAAATATATTCGGTGTTCCACTTAAAATAAGAGCGTTGGAGTTACTTCCGGTTAAATCAGATGTAGAAAAAACTCGGTAATACCATTATTGAGTTCTTAGTATATGGTTATCCCCACATTCCAAGTTTCATGTCACTGAACCACATGCTTCAAAAGTACTTTAGGTGGTGCGGGACTTTTAACTAACCCTGTATATTGATAATTGAAGTGGAATGCAACAGTTTTAATGAACAAAACCTTCTTGAAGGCTTTTATCTTTGCCAGGTGTTGACTTCCACTTTTATATTAAACTGCTTATTTTGACAAATGAAACATCCCTTTTTTATTTCATTTTAAATTACAATTTAATAAGTACTGTTTGAGTATGCCTATTGAGAAAAATCCGAAAATTTAGATTGACCTCGTGCAGTGCACATTTCAGAACTTTTACTGAAATAATTTCAAACTGCGACCCAACACGTTACTACCGATTTCGGATCATAGTTTGAGAAACTTTTATATAAAGAAAATGAGCTCATAATACGAGTATAACTAAATAATTGCATGTAATTACTTCTGTACACAATTACTTGTAATGTGTAGAACAACATACAATATTGTTCCCTTCTTCTGTAAAGTCATATTTCGTTTAGATTTATAAAGTGTGATTGTTTAGTAGTGCGGGCGAAGAATAGTTGCTTATAATTAAAGAGCAAAGAGACAACAGGGACATTGTTTGTCGTCACGACGTTCCGCGCCAGGGGCTTCGCTAAAGAGGCTGGGGTACTCCAGGGATGCGAATCATTCCAGCTGTCATATGACACCGGAGCGGAGCCAAATGGAAATTCTATGTACCTCATGCTCCAGAAGTTAGTCAACATATAGTTTCAAGGACCCCAGAACGCAAATATTGTTCCCCCGTGACAAACAAACAAACTTCTTGGAAAGTCTAATGCCAAGACACATTTGCCCAGAGAACAAATATTTTCTTAATGACAGAGAAAACTGAGCATCTTGAATTACAAGGACACTTACATTGTGTAATGATACAGTAAATAAATGAGTTCTCCTACAAACTACAATAATTCATCTTCATATCAAATTCCTAATTCTGTCACTACTTTATCCTTCTGGTAATCACAACAATTGGAAACAGAATCCGGAAATGAATAATAACAACAAAATCATTAGAAACTACTATAAGAGAATAGTGAAGAATAGATCTAAAATAAATGCCCAGTTTATAAAACACAATATGTTATTTCAAACCTCCAATACTTTAATAACATACGGTACATTGAGGAAATTGTGGAAATTAAACCACATGAAGGAGTAATAGAGAAATTAAGCAAATTTCTGCATGTGACCCATTAGCAGCGCAGACAATATATAACTTGAAATACATTTCTTATCATGTTCTTTGTAATACTGTATGTCCATTGTTACCATAGTAATCATATTATAGATTAAGACTCTTGTGAATTCGAAAGATCAGCAAATTTGGACTTTGGATTTGAACCTGGGCCCGCTAGTTTCATGGTTAGACGTGATAACCGTTACTCCACAGCGGTGGACAAGTTCTTTCTCAGTTGTACCAGTTTTAGTGTTATTTTTAATCGAGTTTTTTTTATTAAATATAAGAAGAGCTGAACACCGCTGTGGTTTGTGGATAGTGTGTGCGCTGCCCAACCGAGTGGTCCGAAATTCGATTTCCGGCATTGGCAATGGAATAAATTCATCTTCTTCCGTGGGAGTGGATGCTCGTTCATTGTCTTGTCTTGTCTTGTCCTGTGATGTCTCTGGATCATGCCTATCCCATGACGAGGGAGGTCCGTGTATTTTTAGATATCTAAGTAGTGTACGATCAGATTAACCTCCCTCCTCTCTGCGAAGTTATGTGTAAATCGGACTAAAAGGGGAGGTTAATCAGAGAAACAAAAAGAAAGACAGCAGGAAGAAGGAAACGAAAGAAAGGAAGAAGAAAAGGAAAGAAAGATAGAACAAAAGAAAGAAAGAAGGTAAGAAAGAAGGAAAGAAAGAAAGAAGGTAAGAAAGACGGAAAGAAAGAAAGAAGGTAAGAAAGAAGGAAAGAAAGAAAGAGGTAAAAAAGAAGGAAAGAAAGAAGGAGGTAAGAAAGAAGGAAAGAAAGAAGGTAAGAAAGTAGGAAAGAAAAAAGTAAGAAAGAAAGAAAGAAAAAGAAAGAAAGGTGGAAAGAAGGAAAGAAAGAAAGAAGGAAGGTAAGAAATAAGGAAAGAAAGAAGGTAAGAACGAAAGAAAGAAAGATGGTAAGAAAGAAAGAAAGAAAGACAGACAGAAAGAAAGAAAGAAAAAAGAAAGGAGGGAAGAAAGAAGGAAAGAAAGAAAGAAGGTAAGAAAGAAGGAAAGAAAGAAAGAAGGTAAGAAAGAAAGAAGGAAAGAAAGAAATAAAGAAAGAAAAAGAAAGGAAAGAAGGAAAGAAAGAAAGAAGGAAGATGAGAAAGAGGGAAAGAAAGAAGGTAAGAAAGGAAGACAGAAAGAAAGAAGGTAAGGAAGAAAGGAGAAAAAGAAAAAAGAAAGAAGGAAAGAAAGAAAGAAGAAAATAAATAAATAAATAAAGAATATAAGAAAGGAGGAAGGTAAGAATGAAAGAAAGAAAGAAAGAAAGAAAGAAAGAAAGAGTTGTTTTATACAATAAAATTGTCCACACCTGTGGAGTAACGGTCAGCGCGTTTGGCCGCGAAACCAGGTGGTCCGGGTTCGAATCCCGGTAGGAGCAAGTTGCCTGGTTGAGGTTTTTTCCGGGGTTTTACCTCAACCCAATACGAGCAAATGTTGGGTAACTTTCGGTGCTGGACCTCAGACTCATTTCACCGGCATTATCATCTTCATTTCATTCAGACGCTAAATAACCTAGATGTTGATACAGCGTCGTAAAATAACCCAATAAAATTAAAAAATAAATAAAATAAAATAAACGTTTCCTGTGGTCGGCAAAAATTATGCTATATAAAATGCAGCCCACATTACACAGCAAAGGAGAAGGTAAGAGGAGAATGATACCCAAACTGCTTAACATTGAATGACCAAGTGATGTCTAAGGAGAGGAAGATGTCTTACTCCTTGGCCCTGCTTGTGTATTAAAGGTTGTCTTACCTCTTAGCCCTCCTTGTGTATTAAAGGGTTGACTCGCGAGTCAATAAACGCCGATCACTGACATATATTTTCACTTAATAAATAAATAATTGCATAAATAAACTCTTAACTCAGGATATTTATGGTGTTCTTACCGATCTTGATGTTGGATTAAAATTTCATTTCAGTACTGCACCTAACATAATTAGGAACATTAAATATAGACGTTTGAGATGGGCAGGGCATGTAGCACGTATGGACGAATCCAGAAATGCATGTATAGAGTGTTAGTTGGGAGGTCGGAGGGAAAAAGACCTTTGGGGAGGCCGAGACGTAGAAGGGAGGATAATATTAAAATGGATTTGAGGGAGGTGGGATATGATGATAGAGAATGGATTAATCTTGCAAAGGATAGGGATCAATGGTGGGCTTACGTGAGGGCGGCAATGAACTTCCGGGTTCCTTAAAAGCTATAAGTAAGTAAGTAAGTAAGTAAGTAAGTAAGTAAGTAATAAATAGCCTACTAGAATTACTGCTGGAGCAATAGTCCACTCTAATTCAGGTTTAAGGGCTAATTTAAATAATATGACTTGAAAAAGATGGCAGGAAGTTTGTAGAATCCCTTTAATTGCGTGGAACGTTCAAGTGGTTGATGGTTTTGTGATTGTATGGGTTTGTATGAACTACACTTGTATTTATTGTACCGTTAAACATACAAGCGCGGGTCACCGAAGATCATTGCTTCCATGCCTGTTGAGTCAGTGTATCAAAGAGCACCAGATTATCTTTGAGAACGTGATTTTGTGTAAACATGTCAAGGGCTATTGCGATTTTTCCTGGAAACTCTCCATATAAACCTTATGGCTAATCAGTTTCTCTTTTATGTGGTATATTTAGTATATATTCCAGACGTTTCCCGTGTTCTACATAACTTCTCCGTTTACTATGTCCTTGTGTTGCTTATATTCAGGGCAGTTCGGAAACTTATTGATTGTCCGTTACATTTGAAATTTAAATTTAGGATATTGACCTGTATAACTAACCAGCAAGAAAAATTAAGAAGAACTCTATGTTCTCTTCGTGATATGTTTATTGCAGTTTCAAGAATTCAACTCGCATTTCTTCTTGTTATAATATGGTCATGTAATTCACTTTTTTAATCTACTTATTCAATTATTTACGCTAATCTTTAATATCTCCTTTCGTTATATGTTTTCTACATTTAAATTACACAGAGCAATAAATCGTTGTATTCTAATTTGAAACCTTGCGCAGTGATTCAAAAGACTAGGTAGGTAACAGACTTCAGAAACAACCTGTGTACTTCAAGTCTCATCTCACTAGACTTTCACTCAACTAAGCGTTCATTGTCCCCGAATATTCCTTCTCTGGAATTATTTGGCTAAGCTAAACTACTTTCCTCCAGATTTTCAATTCCAAGTCTGAAGCGGAGTTGGCAAGAGGAGCATGATAGGCAACGTTCCGAAATGATCACCATGGAGACAGCCGGCGTCGCGTCGGTTTCGATATTACCTTCGTGCACACACGTCACATAGGCCTACTAGAGTGTCGCGTTATTTCAAAGTTATATCGTAACACTTTCTATAACAAGACATCCTTTAAGAAAATAACAACACATCCCTGCTTTCACTGCAGTATTTTTAAAATCCAGCTGCCGTCGCAACAAATGAAGAGAAAACAGCTCATTGAAATGTCTTAGGGATCATATTCTAAGGTTTCTCTCTTCATGTCATACATGATGACGTCATCTACAAGAATTCTTATGTCGCGGCATGTTCGTTGAATGACCCTATTTATTCTTCTTCTCCTTCTCCTGTTTCTCTTTTTCTTTTTCTTCTTCTGTATTAAGGTAAGTATTTCATAAAATTTAGTGTTAACTGAAGGCAATATTTCCATTGTTTCACTGGTCGTGAAACTTTGCTTTCATTTTGAGGAAATTCCTGCATCATCAATCTTATTCGCTATTCTATCAATAGTCTCTAGACATACACCATCATTTCAGACAGCAGAAGTAACTAAAATGCTCTCTCAATTAATAATAATAAAAGAATTGTATGCTTTAAATTGAATAGTAATATATATAGCTCTATTGATAAATTGTTTGTATTTGTAATTTGAAGTAGTTTGCATCATATGTATTATCAATTTCTGTATAACTGGTTGAACTGTTTTTGCCATAAATTTAATTGGCTTACTTGTTTCGTATTATACATATAGCTCAACTGATAAATGATCGTTTGCGTTTGTAAATTTAATAATCTGATTGGCTATGTATTGTATACTTTTAGTAGAGCCATCGATGTAGCTCAGTCGGCAGACTCGCTGGGCTGCTGATCCGGAGCTGCGTTCAGGCTTTGGTTGGATCCCCCTTTGGTCTTTGGTTTCTTCCGAGGTTTTCCACAGCCGTGGGACTGAAGCCGGATGGTCTATGGCGAGTCCTTGGCATCAACTTCTTTGATTAGATTATCCCCCTTTGACCTATTTTGGCGACTCCTCGGACCTCACCTCATCTCACTACATCTCGCCAAAATATTATAAAAAATTGCACAAAATTGTAAAAATTGTAGAAAATTACTATATTGTAAAACTATAAAAATTTGTAAAAATTGTAATTGTAATATTGTAAAATTTTGACTTGTTCCACATCTTAAAGCTTCATTGCTCATGTAAGATCTATGGAATAAAAGAAATGAATGAACGAATGAATGAATGAATGAATGAATGAATGAATGAATGAATTCCAATGGATACCATCCCATTGTGGACAATGAGAATGCGGATGCTGTAGCAAAGAAGGGCAGCACTACTACTTACAGACCTGTTACTAAATCTACGTATTTTTCTTCTTCACGCTCTACAACTCTCAGATGAAAGTTTTGGCCTTCGCAGCAACTTTATTCCATTCCTTACGGCTTCCAACTATCTTTGTCCAATTTTCCACCTTCAAAAATTTCAAATCATTCAGGACATCATCTTCCCATCTATTTGTTTGGTCTACCCTGCTTTCTGTTAACTATTGGTTTGCATTTGTATATTTGTTTGACCAGTGTATTATTCTCCATTCTATTTATATTACCAAACCATCCTAATCTTAGCGATTTTATGTGATTTATTATCTTCCTATTCTTTATCAGCTCATTCAGTTCACTGTTATATTTAATTTTCCATGTACCATCACTCATTTTAGTAGGACAATTTTTTTTTTAATATTGCTCTTTCAAAAATTAGTAGTCTGTGTTTTATGGAGTTTTTAAGGACCCATGTTTCGCTGGCATAAGTTACTACAGGTCTTATTGTAGTACAGTATAGCTTAAATTTGGCCTGCTTAGATATCAATTTACTTCTAAATAACTGCAGGTTGGCATGGTATGCTTTGTTTCCCATTACAATTCTTTCTCTTATTTCTTCCTCAATGGTGTTGTTGTTATTAACAGTTGATCCAAGATATTTGAAACTTGGAACTTGTGGAATCATTATATCATTTATTTTAAGATCTCCTAAAGTTTTTTTTTTGCGCTACATTTTAAGAATTTTGTTTTCTTCTCATTAATTATCAATCCAAATTTCATTACCTGTTCTTTTAAATTGTTAAATGTTTCTATCAAAGCCGATTTTGTTCTTGCAGTTATTATTATGTTATCAGCATAAGCTATACATTGCCTTAATTTTGTTGTAATGTTTCCCCTCATCTCCAGTTACTTTAATAAATCTACGTATTACTCTGTAAAAAGATTTATTAAATCTACATACTTAGACTTCAACAAACAAAATTTCATAACACAATCTCACAGGAAAAAATGGAACTCTCTGCATCATAATCCACAGTTAATTCCCGATTTACCACGCAAATCGTCTGTAGCTGCATTTAGATTGGCAACAGGCCATGACTGTTTGGGCAAACACCTGCATTGAATTGGAATATATCAGTATCCTAACTGCCCATCTTGCAACTCAAATCAAGAAATGGAATTTGAACACATCAAAATCTGTGCTTCAATGGCTGACCATGACTATCTTTGAAAAATATTGGAGTGCAAGAGGTCAAATGACTTTATTGTCAGACGCCTGGCATTAGAAGAAAACAACAACAACAACAACTTTTCTTCCAAATTGGATGCACAGTCAGTCCTTTGTAGGTATACGTTGTATATTCCAAAAACATCCGAGTAGGCTGTATCACAGACACAGCCGCAAGTTTTATGCGTGAATATGTCTCTCGGTATAGGATGTTGAATGTAAGATATACATTGCTTTTACGCCCACTCCCATCGTTATGTGCTGTATATTATTTGACATTGTGAAATTTCTCTCTTCACTCGCGAATTGTTTCAATTTAGCTCGTCGATTGCTGATCACTGCTCAATTGAGATTGTAGCTTGGTTCGTTACGAATCGTTTGCCACCACAGCCAACATTCTATTGCTGCCCATTCTCGTTACACTGCCTCGGTTGCAGTGCGACCCAATTCGTGCCTCAAATTCCCCCGTCCGCGTATCGTTAGATGACGTCATTCCTCCAACTCAAGGTCATGTTGGATACATTGATCCTTCGCCTGTCAATGACCGTTTACTTCATTGGAATATGTCGTGTAGTTTAGAAATCATAGGTGCGACAAAATTGTCCTGAAAATGTATTTGATAATGTATTTCTGGGATGGTACTGTAGTAATGAACCGAATTTATATACATATTTTATTAATGATGAAAGTGAATGAGTATGATTAAATAGTGTTAGTAAAAGTTAGTTCAAAATGAGGGAAATTTTAGACGATAGGAAGTACTTCAAATATAAGTAAACAATAAAAGTGGTGAGGTGCTCATTAGAAAGAAGGGAAAATTTTAAGGGGAGAGGTTAGAAAGCAAATTGAGAGTATGTATTATAGTAGTAGAGGTAACAAAGGTAAAATAAGATGACCGCACACGTCAATGAAAGTTTATTGTAATTAGAAGGTAATGGGGCGCACGAATACAGAGATGTGGTAGCGACCCATTACCAAATAAGAGTTGTAGAAATAAATATATCAATATCAATATCAATATACATATTTACGTCAAAATTGTTGGCTGAATCTGACACCAACGCTACATGCGGTGGTATAGTGGCTAACACATCCGCTTTATATTCTGGAGGTTCGAGATTCGATCCCAGACGCCAGCTATCCTGACTTGGGTTTTTCTTGATTTCCCAAGTTTCTCCAGACGAATTCTGGGATAGTACCAATTACAATGATCACGACCCACTTTCTTCCCAACTCTATAATCTTCCTTAACATAATTTCGTATGTTATCTTCTCATCTTCCGTGATATGCCGACCATTTTGTCCGCTAGTAGCCGAGTGTGTTGCCTTCTATCAAGAGTTCAGAGCATTAAACCAGCGAAATGCTAAACCAGCTCTTTTATGTAAACTATTTATTCCGCTCCCGAACGACCGTTGTTCAAAATAATCACTTCAGAGAGACATATAGTTCAAAAGAGCTGGTAGGAAGATTACAATGGTAACTAGTTTATTTTCGAAATGGTTGAGTTCTTTTTATCAATAGATAGCTTAATTGACCTTTCTACCAGTTCTGTATCTTAAAACATAGGTGTGGTATTTTTAAGAAGTTCCTTGCCTTGGGAAGGGGATTACATATAGCTCGCTTGATATAAGATTTCACGTATCTGTGACATTTCAAAATAAACAGCAGTATGAGTAAGCTCTCAGCGGTCAGAACAGCAGAATAAATGTTACTTTAAAACTGGAAGGCGTCATGAATTAATGTCATTTATTATGAAACCCTTCTTCGCTTCGATTAATGACACAGTCTAGTATATAGAGTCACGAAGCTTGAGTTTATCAGGGTACTAGAAACAACAGACTGTGCAGGTACTATTTCGCATTGTCTGTAATGAGGCGATAGTAGCGATCCTAGTGGTTAACAACTATCTATGGATGCATATTTACTACGTATTGAGCTTCGTGACTGTATATACTAGACTGTGCTATTACATTCTTCCTAATAGATTTTCTTCTTTACGGTATAGATATAAGAAACATCGGTAATACTTGTTCCATGATATGCCAACTATTATTTGATTACGATTCTTTGCATAGACAATGTCGCCTCGCCGTTCCCATTCTCCATAGAGTTCTGTCCTGTGCTTCCTCTACTTGCTGTCCCCCCCCCCTTTCTCTCTCTCTCTCTCTCAATGCTGCCAATATCTCTACTGACCACGACATCCTGGGTCTTCCCTTCCGTTTTCGTTCTGTGGTATCCAATCATAGATAGTTTTAGCCATCGATCTTCTGATATCCGCAAGCATATGGAGAACAATGTTTGGTGTTGTGTGTGAAAATGATAACCGGAGCTTTAGATATAATGACAAATTATATGAGCCTTATGGTGACACCGATATAGTTAAAATAATTAAAACGTCAAGGATTAATTTTATTTATTTATTTAATCTGGTAGAGTTAAAGCCTTAAGGCCTTCTCTTACATTTAACCAGATCTACTTAATACAAATGTATGAGTAATAATAATAATAATAATAATAATAATAATAATAATAATAATAATAATAATAATAATAATACAATAATAATATTATAATACAATAATATAATAATAATAGTAATAGTAATAATAATAATAATAATAATAATAATAATAATAATTGGAGATTTATCCTTCGAAGAGGTGGAAAAATTCAAATATCTTGGAGCAACAGTAACAAATATAAATGACACTCGGGAGGAAATTAAACGCAGAATAAATGTGGGAAATGCGTGTTATTATTCGGTTGAGAAGCTCTTATCATCCAGTTTGCTGTCCAAAAATCTGAAAGTTAGAATTTATAAAACAGTTATATTACCCGTTCTTCTGTATGGTTGTGAAACTTGGACTCTCACTCTGTGAGAGGAACATAGGTTAAAGGTGTTTGAGAATAAGGTTCTTAGGAAAATATTTGGGGCTAAGCGGGATGAAGTTACAGGAGAATGGAGAAAGTTACACAACACAGAACTGCACGCATTGTATTCTTCACCTAACATAATTAGGAACATTAAATTCAGACGTTTGAGATGGGCAGGGCATGTAGCACGTATGGGCGAATCCAGAAATGCATATAGAGTGTTAGTTGGGAGACCGGAGGGAAAAAAGACCTTTGGGGAGGCCGAGACGTAGATGGGAGGATAATATTAAAATGGATTTGAGGGAGGTGGGGAGTGATGATAGAGACTGGATTAATCTTGCTCAGGATAGGGACCAATGGCGGGCTTATGTGAGGGCGGCAATGAACCTTCGGGTTCCTTAAAAGCCATTTGTAAGTAAGTAAGTAATAATAATAATAATAATAATAGATACATTGTGAAATAGGTAATATTATTGAAACTTGTTTAAGGATTAGGTGGCTGGAACAACTTTACAAAGAAAGTTATTTTAATAAAAATAGATAGCAACAGAAAAATTTGACGGCCTAATATTATATGGTTGGAAAGTGTTGAATGAGATCTGAAAGTAGTGGGTGTACACAGATGGAAAAAGAAGGCAGATGATAGGAACGAATGGGAGGCGCATTTTAGGGGCGGTCACGGCATACAACAAGGTGAAGATCCTATAACGATGATGATTGAAAATATAGTTTTTTTCATGTACAGCTTTGAGATTTTTTTATGAAATTATTTTAGATATCATAAGTTAGAGGAGGGCCCATATTCATTTCAATTATCGTATTAGAGCCTCTGTGTTTTTTGTAACCTCGTTAAGAAGTGATTTTGACTTCCACAAATGTCTTTAATTGTTAAAATATGGAGATTTAGTTACAACCAATGGACTAACGTTATAAAAGCAGAAAAATCTACACACATATTCTTGTTAAGTCAGTCTTTGTTAGACATGTACAGTAGTACTGTAAAAGCCGACCTTATACAAAGACAACTGTAAGGTAATAATAATTAATCGCATGCTATTTCTACTCGCGAGCACGAGCTGTTGTAACTTCGTTTTTTCAAGACTATTTACATTCCGCTCACGAGTCACAGACTCCTTTGCAAACGACCAAGTAACGACTAGTTCGTTACTCTTGGAATGGGTTAGTCGTTCAAAGGAGTCAGTTTGTCCATGAAGTAACCAACACTACATTAGACGTAACTGTTAAAAAGCCGAAAAGTCTTAAAAAATGGTTTTTTGTGGTGCCGACAATTTGGTGTGGATTTTCATCCCTGTCTTTCCTTACTTATTATTTCTTACAGTGTTACTTCTTGTCTTTAAAGTACACATTATTACTTTTCTATACGCGGCATTTTCTCGTCGTGTTTTTATTATTACATCAAAATATAACAACTGTTCGGTTTAATGATATTTAGTTCTAGCTCCTATCTTAATACTGGGATTGAAACGTATAGGCCTAATATACAGTACAATAGTGACCCTATTAATATTTTTAGTCGATTAAAATATACAAGTTAATCTCAAACTAATCTTCTTCAAAACTTTCAATAAGTTTCAAGATTTATTACGCTCCTGGAAAGATGACACTACCCAGTAGGTTTCCCATTGTTTTCTACAGTGGCGACTCATTATATTTTTTGTTTGTAGGATATGAGGTTGACAACTGATAACCAAGACAGAAACTAATAATAATAATAATAATAATAATAATAATAATAATAATAGAGCATGCAAAATCAATACAAGTAGGCCTATGTTAGTCTTTGACTCACCATTCTGAAACTGGCAATTTATTAGTAGTGAAGTTCGATTCTCCTCCCTATTTTAGTTGCGAAGATGGCTGCTAAGTCATTGTACTGTCCGATATTTACCGATGTTCCGTCGTACGTTTGCGCAATTAATTTCTTGCTACAGTTAAATTCTTCTAAATGATCAAATACAACTTCGGATATTCTTTCGGCAGTCCTGTTATCTGAAAGTCCTGTTAATTCTTGTATTTATTATAGTTTATTTCATTTATGTAATTTTATTTTTATTCCTTTCTTTTTCTTATATTATATAATTTTAAATTATTTATTATTTCGTTTATCCTATTCTTTTAAAATGACCAATGAACTGCACTGAAAATTCTTATTGTAGTCTTTGACAGGGTCTCCATTACCCAGAAAGAAGGGTCGTAGTATTAGGATACACGGTGATATCCTCAAACGCGATTGAAGACGAGCCATACCCCGCCCTCCGCACCCTCCCCTGTTCGCTAACATCACTGCTAGAAAAAAACCGTTTGCTGTAAGATATTTGGATGATTCCTCGGAAATTATTTCTGAGTTGTGCAGTAGCGACAACTCACGACAGAAAATGGAAGCTTATAGGAATATAATTACGTCGGGACGCATTGAAAATCAAAATCTGTAATTAAAATGTTTTCCATCCTCAGAGGTACGAAATTAAACTGTACTATCATCCTCATATCCTCCATGGAGGAATTGCTGCCGATTTTCTAGATAGCAGATAAGCATGACTGAAGAAATGAAGAAAACTAGATTACTTCGACTATTTCGTTTATATGACGTCATTCCATTTTCAACCAATGAAGTGTAATGAAATTTTGAATTCCAACCAATCACAGTCACACTTTGCGATAATTTTTGTAGCTAGATTTATCGCTATCAATTTATCGCATCATGGTCGTTCTTTTGTTTAGTCGTTGTCGCCAACTATTTCCCCGTAAATTGATGATCATGAATACATTAAGATGCAACTACACGGTTAAACTTTTCTTTCAACTTTAAAGCAATGAATGCAAGATTGATATTTAATATTAATTTTATTAATATATTTACGCAGAGAAGACGACGTTCAAAACGGCGCACCATGTAGACACAAAATCTTCACGCATCTTAATTGAACGTACCTTTTAAACTTTATTATTTCAATATTCTTCCCAGATTGCATGCATACACGATTGGAATATTGAACTGTGTAGATGCAGGTTTAGTTCCGCTACATACTACAGCGAGAATGCGTTTGTCGAGTCTTAAAAAATGCTTTCGTGTAGAACTGTTTGTATATAAGTAACGGTCGAAATGAGGCACAGCTGGCATTGATCCTGCTCCCACAGGTACGAGTAACTTAACCTGTAATTATAGCCTATAAAATTTGTACTTTGTGAATGAAATTAAACAATTAATAGAAAGTCAGATGTTCAAATTTATGTAACATCATCGCATATCAAACCCAAACTGCTTTCCGTATGGCATAATAAAATTCGAGTTTTAATTAGGCCTATCTATACAGAGATGGCTTCACTGTGTAGCAACATGTCTCGCTGTGAATACATAAGCATTGGTATATAGCTGTCCCCACTGTTACTGTTAAATTAAATTATGATTTCAGCAGATAATGAAAATGTATTTATGTTACGTTATAATAAGAGAAAAGTGCAGTACATGTAATTAACATTGTTAAACCTGTATTTCGCTTTTCGCAATTGGCATTACTGAATAATAACGTCGAATTTCTTTATTGCAGTAATCGATATTCATCTACGAGTATTTCAACTTCACAATGTCTGAATAGGTTAAGTATTCGTTAATATACAATTATTAACATTTTGTGATCGAATTTTAGGGATATATTATTTACATTTTTATTTTATTCACGAAATAGTCATAATAAATGTCACTCGAGGTCTGAGATTACTACAGAGCAAATATCTTAACGTCAAGCGACGCCTTTTACCGAAAATTCACATAGACACACCAGCTGTGTGCGTTGTAAGATTGACATGATTTTAATATTTGAAAAAGAAAAAGAGACTGCTGTGGCATATCATAGTAGAAGTTCTGAATATATGTATATTTAAAAATAAATTTAGATAAAAATTCAGCGGCCAGATTCCCAACAAGAGATATACAGTTTGATTCTCCGCAAATCTTGCGTTAGATTTATGAAGGTAAAATTTCTCTATCGTTTTCACCCAATCAGACAGCGGATTTTCGGTCCCTACACAGCGACAAGACGTCACGTCCTTGGCTTATGGAGAGAGCCTAGCAATAAGTTCAATGACCTCCCTGCTACTGACATAAACCTAACGTTCAGTATAGGGGACAGAAAATCCGCTGTTTGGTCATCGCATCTACACTATATGAACTGTGCAATTTAAAAGTTGGTTTAACAAAAAAAGTAAAATAAAGAACGAGTAAGGTATTAAGTAAGAAATCAACGTTAAGTAAGGTTCAATTTCGTATTAAATTTGACAAAAAATGGAATGGAAATACGGCAAGCCTAAGTACTGCCGAACTGAATAAAAATATTAAAAGCTCTATTCTCATAATCAGTATAATATTTGTAAATTGAATGAAAATATTGAAAACTCAAATGCGAAAGTAGGTTTTGTACTTGAGAAACAAGATGAAAACGTTGAAGCTCAATTCTTATAGTAGGTATTATACTTGGCATAAACTGAACGGAATGTCGAGTGTTAAATTGTCAAAAAAAAAAAAAAAAAGTATTATACTTGGGCTTGGACAGAATGAAAATATTTTGAGCTCACTTGTCATAGTAGGTATTAAAATTTCACATACGCAAATGAAAATGTTGAACGTCAATTCTCATAATAGACACTAGGCATCAATGAACTGAATCGTAATCCATCTCTGATTGTGACAAATACAATATTCGTTAATGAATTAACGAGAAAAATCAACTACAATGTAAAAATAGTATACTGCGATAAAAGTGTGGGAAGTGCATAATAGGAGAATCGAGAAAAGTTTGAAAAAAACGAGCGGAGCGAGTGTTTTCAATTTTCGAGATTCCGTTCTGCACTTCACATGCATGTACTACATACCGTAATATTTTTTGGACGAACGTTAATTTAAATAAATAAAATAATATATTTTTAATGTTTTATTGATTTTAGGTAAAGATTGATTTGTTTTGCTGTTATTTACACTCGCTTTTAACATCTCTGGTCATATCGCGAGTTAATCTTTTGAGTGAAATCCGAAGGCCTGTGTACTATTGTTGAGATTTGTTCTATTGTTGTGAACTAGATGGCGTCTGTATATTATCTATTACTGATTTGTTATGAATATGATTTTGGTGATGAATGAAACCGCTTATATTCAGGGATGTTGTGGCCCGAATTTCCTGGAATTTGCTTTACGGTTGAGGGAAAACCCTGAAAAAACCTCAACCAGGAAATTCAATTCGATCGGGAATCGAACCCGAGCCCTCTACATGCTGAGCCCCACATCACTGAGGTGGTCAAAAGATTGATTTTGTTTCTTTTGGATGTATATTTTATGGGGCTTTGGATTTTGTTGCTATGATAGTACCACAGTCTAGTATATACAGTCACGAAGCTTGAATTGTTGAGGGTACTAGGAACAATAGATGGTGCCGGTACTATTTCGCATTTTCTGTGATGAGGCGATAGTACCGATCCTAGTGGTTAGCAACTATCTATGGACGCATATTCCCTACGTATTGAGCTTCGTGACTGAATATAGTAGACTGTGATAATACTGTTGTTATGTACATACAATTTCATTATTGTTTTTGTATTTCTGCGTAAGTTGTAATTTTCTGCCAGTTTTGATATTAATCGTAGAATTTATGTCAGAAATGATTGTACATAACGATTGTGCTGATACGATGGAATGTAGTGATACAGAAGAGGCGTGGATAATAGGTTGTGTTACACTAATACCAGAGAAATCGAAACGAAGGTATGATGGAGCATATCTATGATTTTACTTCCCGCACGGCATAAGGGAAATTTTCATAACAGCATGTTTTTTCTTTATTTCTACAGTTACAGGGAATCGTGTGGGAATTTGAATTTTCGTGCCATGGCAATTCTAACGGTAAGTAACAAAAAACGTACGATCATCCAAAAAATATATAAGCCTGCATGTGGTCTGTTTCAAAAATTAGTAACTACGTGATTATTATGTCATTGTTATTCCATGTTGTCATATCAAATACCTTACTATAATAATACCGGGCACCTAGCAGTTCTACGTGCGAACTGCGGCAGGGTGTGCTAAAACCCGCGAAGCAAGCTGTAATCTACTACATACTACAATATATTGTTGCTGGACTAGTAAATAGTTTTATTAATTAGTGCTGTGTTAAAATGTCAGGGTGTATATGTACTGTTTATAACTGCTACAATTACAGCGTTACAAATTGCTCCAAATCGTACGATTTCCGAGGGATCATAAAACATGAGTCAACAAAATTCTTTATGCTCGACCATGCCGAAATGTAGTAATTATACACCTGGTAGCAGTCCTTTAATGCATGTCATTAAAGTACACCTATTCATTAAAGTTCAGGTTTTCGATTATTCTCGGATATGCAATCGAAAGACAACGAGGGAAATGTCACGGAGGCTGGAAATCCAATACTGTCGCAGAAGGTTATGTTCTGTTACTATAATAATTAGCGTTAATTGTAAATAATATTCAAATAAATTCAATTTGTCATCTCGTTGTTCAATTCTAAATCAATTTCCAGGTTATATCAAAATTAGTTCATTACATTACATCAAGGTCAATGACATTATTGTTCCTCGGAAAAAATCAATACTTTTGCGTCTGCGCACATCTCACAATTCACGAGCTATGCACAAGGTCACTTCCAATCTTCAGTCAGATACGAATAAAATGAATACTTCTGAATAATTTCAAGTTAAAAATATGGTCGAGCATAAAAAGTCGTATGAAACTTGCCTATAATGGTAATTAAGACGCTAGTATGAAAATTATGAAACTCGCTTGCGCTCGTTTCATAAACAAACATACTCGCGTCTTAATTACTATCATTATAGGCTCGTTGCATAATGTACTATTAGTATGCCTTCGTCTCTTTGTTTTGTAGAACAATAAAGATTAGCTTTTTTATTTAGGCCTAATAAATGAATAGAAGTTAAAATATATTTGAAATTTTAAGGTTCTAGCAAATTAAATTTTATTGTCCACATGCCTTTACTAATTATTACAAGCATCAGATTACTGCTAATTTTATCTTTGCAGCTGTCAGCAATGCGTATATAAAGCATTATTGTAAATTCATTCTTAGTGTCAGAATTAATTTTGTCTCACTAAAGCAAAAATATATATATGTACCGGTAACAATAATTAATTACGGAAAATAATACGAAGTATGCAATATTTCTCATAATATGCAGCTTTGTTATAAAATTATAATGTTATATTAAATACTATTCAACATTTCGTGTCTCATATATTATTTCACATTAGTACCTCACGTTGTAAACAGTAGTCAGATTCTCACTATTTGTATTTGTGGTCGTAATACCACACCTGTCGGCTAGATGTCAGCTTCGCGACATTTCGCATTCACGTCAATGCTGCTAGTATACAGCTGTCCGGTATTATTATACTAAGGTCATGTTTCTTATTTTTTTATTTTATTGGGTTATTTTACGACGCTGTATCAACACCTAGGCTATTTAGCGTCTGAATGAAATGAAGGTGATAATGCCGGTGAAATGAGTCCGGGGTCCAGCACCTAAAGTTACCCAGCATTTGCTCGTATTGGGTTGAACCTCAACCAGGCAACTTGCCCCGACCGGGATTCGAACCCGGGCCACCTGGTTTCGCAGCCAGACGCGCTGACCGTTACTCCACAGGTGTGGACGGTCATGTTTCTATTATTTAGTGTCAGCTAATTTTATGAAACTACATTACCGTGGTTAGATCACAACTGAATGATTAGAATATTTTAATCGATGAAGGTACAAACAAAATTACTTGTCGAACAACATTTTCTCTCAATTTTAGTGTGTGGTCCGTATAGCTATGGGCTTTTAATTGAGTGCATAGGGAACATTGACATGAGACAAGGTTTTGGCGGTGATAGTGTTAAGATAAAGACTTTTAGTCACTCCACCGTGTGTTAGAAGTTAACCAATGTTGGATTCAGACATTTTCCCTCGAGTGATTTATACTATGCCTGGGGAGAGGTGCAACAGATAGCAAAAGAGACTGTAATTATTCAGATCTTACCTAACACCAACAGAGGCAGTCTACGTAAAAGGGAAGATACAAAAATGAAGTCAACTGAAAAAATACAGCTTTCATGCGCTTACGTTTTGTAAAATAAATATTAGTATAGGCAATAACTTAAAAATGTTAATATTGTTATGTAAAACATGGTGAATGTGAACTATCCTCTGTAAAACTGTTCCATAAAGAGCAAATGTTACGTAACTTTCGGCGCTGGACTCTGGACTCATTTCGTCGGCATTATCACCTTCATATCATTCAGACGATAGATAATCACAGCAGCTGATAAAGTGTCGTAAAATAACATACTAAAAATACCGTTATTTTTTTTCTCCTGTACTAGATGGACTTCTAATAACCCACATAATTTTCTGTTGAAAGGTTAATTTGGTCACACAGCCACTAAGAAAAAAAAGTGTTTCAGAAGATTAAAATTTGATCGACTAAATCGTTGTGGATGAAACATTGATTTCGACTGCAGCTGATCATTCTTGCCATACCTTCTCCACCAAGTTCGTTTAATGAAGGGTTTATATACAAAAATTCTTAAAGACTACATTTACATTTTACTTTTACGACAAGAGTATTAGGACGAAGACATCTGACTACTCATGACGTCACGGGCTGCTTATGAAAATGTGTGCCGACCGTGAGGGAAGTCTCATTTGCTTAAGTGCAGTGGCGAGCCAAAGAAGCACCTCGTGTAATACTGAGAAAGTGAAGAGATTTATATTAAAATGAACATTACATTTGAGGAAAAGCTACGTATCTCTCCTGACTAGGCATGGAGGTTAACTTGGAAACCGACCGTCACATAAAAATGCAATCCCTCCCTTGTTCTCCTTGCGTTTCTCTTCTCCTTGTTATGTATTCCCTTGTTCTTCCTTGCCTTTGCATCGTTCTCCTTTCTTTGCCCTGCTCTTCTTGTCTTCGCTTTTCCCCCCTTGTTCCCCTTACATTCCCCCTGTTCTCCTTGTTTTCCCTTGTTCTTGCCTTCCCCTTGTCTTCCTGTTATCCTTGAGTTCTCCTTCTTCTGTTTGTTTCATTTATCGTAACGCCCACACGTAGTTCTACGTAAAGTTATACACCTGGCGACAGGTTATCATACCCACATGTAGTTCTATGTAAAAATATCGTCGTTGTTCCTCCAATAACTCCTATGGGACATATTTATCGATTTTCAGATTTTTGCTCTATTAAATAACTTAAATAGTGATACAGCAAATAATAAAATCTTCTATATTTCTTTCTTCCGAAAATGTAAGAATTCACAATCCCCTATGTACGGCTGCCATAGGATGAATAAATGTGTTTTTTCCTCCTACTGAAAAATTAAATATTTTGTACATAGGAGTTATTGCAGAAACAATGACGTATATGCAACATAGTGAAGCTATCCACCAGACGAATTTTTTTCGATCTAAAATTTTGTTTCTACAAAAGAGAGGTAAAAATAAAAAAAATAATAATAATAAAAGAAAAGACTGAAAGGTCAAAGGTCAGCAGATAAAATTTCTTCCATCACGAGCGGATTTTAGACGACGAGGTAACGAACAGTATATATATATATATATATAAGTTCCGTTTTCTTGGCCTGAGATAATGCTCCTGCATTCCACTGAAGGATCTTAAGTTGTTCAGAGTAATCCTTAAAAGGACAATTTGTTGGCTTTCTCATTTTCTTTGCCTTTTTATAGACCATTTTGCGGCAAAGCGTTGTCCAAGGTGCACCACGTGGAGGTAGATCTATGTCTAGGAGAAATTGAGGCCATACATGTTGCTTTAAATCAACTTTTACTCCATATGGATAAATTCACAAACGCCGTCATCCTCTCGGACTCAAAAGCAGCCATTTTGTCCATAAATAAAACTGACCACCCCTACACGGAACATATCAATAATTGTCAAAAAATACTTGCAACTTTAAAAGAACATGGCAAAACAGTTGTGTTACAGTGGATCCCAGGACATTGTAATCTACATGGGAATGAACAGGCTGACACATTAGCTAAGAAGGGTGCCAATCTCAAAATAAACCTACGGAAACCTTTGTCATTTAGCTCAGTAAAACAATATATCAAGAAAGTGCAAAAAAAATCACCAACAAGAACTGGACATAAACATTTCGCAACAACGTAGGAAATTACTGCACCCAGAAGACTGGCAGTTGCAAGCTTTCGTCTTAGCACTGAACATGACATCCTGGGTAAACACTTCAATCGTCTTGGCATCCTTCCATCAGCATCCTGCATTTTGTGCCATCAACAGAAAGACATGGATAGACAACATCTTGCAAAATGTCCTGCTCTGAAATCCTCCAAGGAAGTCGACCGCTACTGGGAAGCCAGAGCCCGAATGTTTTTAATTACATAATCCGTAGCTTTGTTCACCAATTTCTTGTTTTTCCCTCAGTCAATGATAGTAAATATCATGCACTAGCCATTA
Organism: Periplaneta americana; assembly: GCF_040183065.1. Lineage (NCBI taxonomy): Eukaryota > Metazoa > Arthropoda > Insecta > Blattodea > Blattidae > Periplaneta > Periplaneta americana. Next base: position 147,853,532 of record NC_091121.1, on the reverse strand, counting down.
GACAAATAAATAAATAAATAAATAAATAAATAAATAAATAAATAAATAAATAAATAAATAAATAAATAAATAAATAAATAAATAAATAACATTGATATAAAAACCAACTACAGGAAAAGCATGGGGGACACTTCACTTTATTATGAGATCTTGAAAAAGGCTAGTCCCAAATCGAAGGAAATAGCATACCTAACGTTAGTGCGACCGTTAATGGAATACGGGACAACATGTTTGGATCCCTGTAGAATATATAAGATAAATTCCTTAGAAAGAATCCAGTATAAGACAGCTAAATTTGTTGAAGGTAAAAGAGGACATGAGCTAAGAACTTCCAAATTAAATGTTAATATCAAGTGTTGCAGTGAATGTGAAGTTTAGTACCAAGTCGCAAATGCAGTCATGCTCGCTCCACAGTGTGCAGATCTCTTTAAGTGTGGTGCAGGGAAGGTAATTGATTGATAGCCCGATGACCACGTGCTCCATCCACGAGGTAATTGGGAACGAGGGTGGTGATTAATTGATATGGTGATGACATAATAAACAGATGCAATGAATTTCATACCCGACAGGATGCGACCTGCGTTTGAAATTTTTTAAACTTTATGCGTACAGCAGTAATTTAAAATGTCCAAAAAGTCGAGTAGTAGCAAACTAAGTATAACAAAGAAGAAAAATTCGTGGACTTTGGATGAAGAGCGATAAAAAGTGAACGTTTATACATTTACATTTGAGCCTACATTAGCCACTCTGGTTTGAAACAATAGATTTGGTACATAATTTTAGTTTACCCGACATAAAGAGGAACCTCTATGTAATTCAGTCCTTCTAATAGTTTAGCTATTAGTAGCTCAGTTGGCAGAGCGCCGGTTTATGACGATCGCAGACTCGAGTTGAAATCTCGGCGATGTCAAAATTGAGAAGACTTTTCTCGAAGTTCTCCCGTTTTCCCCTCTTCCATCAACACTCTCCAAAATGTCCCGTTATTATCATCTTCGTCTCAAAAAACAGGGTACTGTTTGTATATGTGCGGCGCTGAATCGGTCATTTGCTGTAGTGGATGTTCCTCGTTGTTTATCCGAAGATTTGTAGATGACAATGAATTCTACAGGACTTTAATATATATCCTCCGTGCGTCCTGAGACATTTATTGTTTTATTTTTTAAGTTCAATATAGGCCCTAATTCTACACTTAAAAAAAGCCACCGACAAAAGAAAAAATGCTGAAAAAAATTCTGCAGGTCACAGTTAGGAGACAAATACAAGTATATTTTACTACACTTCGGGTCTCTGTACATACATATTATATCATAATCATGTATAAAGAATGGTATAGCTAGTATACTATCCACTCAGGACCCAATAAAATAGATATAGAGAAGGACAGGTATGGTATTCGGACGTATTCGGGTTTTTCTTGGGGTTCCCGTTACTTATGTTAGGCATCAACATTATTCCATCCAAGCTTCAGTCTGTTATTATGCCACAGCATTTCCCTATCGCGGGATGGCAAAGCGCCTGTCCAAAGATATTTTTCCCTCCGGCCTCCCAATTAACACTCTATATGTATTTCTGGATTAGCCTTTATGTGCTTCATGCCCTGCCCATCTCAAACGTCTGGATTTAACGTTCCTAATTATGTTAGGTGAAGAATACAATGAGTGCAGTTCTGCGTTGTGTAACTTTCGCCATTCTCCTGTAACTTCATCTCTCTTAGCCCCAAATATTTTCCTAAGCACCTTATTCTCAAACACCCTTAACCTCTGTTTCTCTCTCAAAGTGAGAGTCAAATTTTCACAACCATACAGAATAACCGTTAATATAACTGTTTTATAAATTCTAACTTTCAACTTTTTTGAGAGCAGACTGGATGACAAAAGCTTCTGAACCGAATAATAGGAGGTATTTCCCATATTTATTGTGCGTTTAATTTCCTCCCGAGTGTAATTTATATTTGTTACTGTTGCTCCAAGATATTTGCATTTTTCCACCTCTTGAAAGAATAAATTTCCGATTTTTATATCTCCATTCCATACTATATTCTGATCACGAGACATAATAATATAGTTTGTCATTTCGGGATTATCACTACAATATCTAATGTAGATAATACGTGCAAGTAGAGTGACCACGTGCATATCGATAAAAAAGAGAACACAGAGATTAAAAAAAAGAGGACATTATGAGAAAAAAGAAAATATGGACTTAGATTTAGGCTTAGGCCTAAATTACGTCAATATCTATTTGATTATAAAATATTTACAGTACAGTTTTAGCCTTATATCGTACTTAAAAGTAGGGTAAAGTTGTCTATTTCCGTGATACCCATAATCCCGTGATACTTTTTTAAAATTGAATTTCAGTCAAAGCTTTGCCGTTCGACCATAGCGTCAGACATCTTTCTCGAAAGAGTGCATATTTCGCCTACTTTTGAGACATCGGTGAACTTCCTAGCAAGATACCCAATCCCGTGACATTCACTGGAAAAAACATCACGGAATTAGGCAACTTTACTCTACGTTAATATCTATTTTATTAGAAAATAATTATGAAAAAACTTAATAATAATGATTTTACAGTTATCTACATATCGTCATCTGAATGCAAGAACTGGGTAACTTGATTTTTCATATTTTGTGACATTGCCTATTTACTTATTTATTGCACTAAGGAAAATGTCTCGTTTTCTTGTGCCTATTTGTTATATTGGAAAATAGATGTCACTGGTATCATTCGATCAGTTACCTAGTTCTTGCGTTACATTTTCTGCGATTTTTGCTATGCTATAAAAGAGGTTACTAAAAAACGCAAATTTCGAGTTACCTAGTTCTTGCATTCACGTGACGATGAAAGTCAAGGGAACTATAATTATTAAAGCGGACAGAAAATATCTATTTAGATTTACATTCCCATCTCGATTTTTCGATTTACTAGCTACCTCTGAGCAACGACCATAACAAGGAGGAGCATAGAGTGTTATGATCGTTGGCAAAGAGTATATTCCGTCGATGCTGCTGCCACATACAGGCAAATTACTTTAAAAAGGCGTGAAATCTGATAATTTCAAAATATCAGGCATACAAGTTACGAAAAGGAGAACATTTCTTATGATGATGGAAGAGTGGAACAGAGAAAAATTCTCTCCAGCAATCTTCCATCATCATATGATGACGCAGAATTTCTGCACTGAAATATTATATGTACTTCGGTACATCGTAATATGATATGCGAAAAATAATCACTTTGTGATTTAAGACGGTGCTTATTACGTCGGATCCCGGTCACTTATTCACTCGTAATGAGTGCACCTCTGCACATGTGTGGACATTGTGCCAACTGTCATACATCTATGACGCAGTGCATGAGGGTAGGCCACTAGAGGGGACCCAAGAGGAGGAACTTAAACAGAGAGGATTCGATCCGACATCGGGATGGGAATCCAGTGTGGCTTAGTGGATAGAGCGTCAGCACGTAGATCTGAAAACCCGGGTTCAAATCCCGGTGCACTCAACGTTGGTTGCTTGACGATTGTCAGTCTACTTTGAGGTCAGTGGATATAGAGGGAAAAATTGGATCGGTGTCTGGTGGAGTTTCCGGGTAGCTCAGTTGGTACGTTAAACCAAAGGTCCCGGCCCCGGAACAATTTTTCCCTCGAAATTATTCAAATCAACTTTAGGCCCTACAGGGAGTTATACCTGAAAGCACGATTTGCATAATACAAGCCACTGTTCGTTAACAGAAAAGCACAATTTAAGTCACACAGAGTTAGTGTGCACTCGACGTTGGTTGCTTGACGGTTGTCAGCCCACTTTGAGGTCAGTGGATATAGAGAGAAAAATTGGATCGGTGTCTGGTGGAGTTTCCGGGTAGCTCAGTTGGTAGAGCGTTGGTACGTTAAACCAAAGGTCCCGGCCCCGGAACAATATTTCCCTCAAAATTATTCAAATCAACTTTACAGGGAGTTATACCTGAAAGTTCGATTTGCATAATACAAGTCACTGTTAGTTAACAGGAAAGCACAATTTAAGTCACACAGAGTTAGTGTGCACTCAACGTTGGTTGCTTGACGGTTGTCAGCCCACTTTGTGGTCTGTGGATATAGAGGGAAAAATTGGATCGGTGTCTGGAGTTCCCGGGTAGCTCAGTTGGTAGAGCATTGGTACGTTAAACCAAAGGTCCCGGGTTCGATACCTGGCCCCGGAACAATTTTTCCCTCGAAATTATTCAAATCAACTTTACAGGGAGTTATACCTGTAAGCTTGATTTGCAGAATTTTTCTCTGTTCCACTCTTCCATCATCATATGATGACCCAGAATTTCTGCAATGAAATATCATATGTACTTCGGTACATCGTAACATAGGACATTTCTTGATTTTTTTTAAATCCGCCCGGACCCCGGAGAGGTCTAAAAAGGAGGGCATGTCCGGACAAAAGAGGACGTGGAAGCATACAATATAACACTTGTAACATACAGTTAGTAATTATAATATGCTTTACTTGTAAAATTAACTGTAATATCCACTTACATTAAGCAAGCATTAACTGTAAGGAATGAAAATGGATTTTTAAATAGAGAGATGTATATACAGCTATCTCAAAACACTTAAATTTTAAATTACTTTTCAGTCTCCCGCCACTTTTAACAGTCAATTCTGAACTATATGAAACTGGAAATAGCCGGGAAATGTTATAACTCGCAAGTCACATTCTCATTAATGCAGAACTATTTAAATATCAATTAAAAACTGGACGCCACGATCTCATCTGGCGCCTTCGCATATATTCCCTTTGTTATGTTTCTGTAATTAAAAGCCTGTCACTTGCGGTGTTCATATTCAACAACGTCCCGTCGTCCATTCAAATTTTACAACTTGATGTCAGGAAAGTGTCATAAAAATATAATGAGAGAATTCGCAGTAAAGTACCACCAGAGCAGATAGCCGCCGAAATACATTTCTGAAGTTCTCTCAGTCCAGACGTTTTATTTTGGCTCAATTCATTAATAAAATAGAATTTTATTAGTAAAGCTATTCAAAAGAATGTACTGCCCTTTACTATTACACATACAGGATGTAACTTAAGACTCTGTTGCTTAGGTATTTAATTCAGAAAGAAATGTCTGTAATTTTCATTACTGAAGTCAGAATTGGGTAATACAGTCTGATCTGTTTGGGTAGGGATACTATTAATTTATTATACTACTAAGATTTATTAAAATCATCCGTCCTCAAGTGAGGTTGACCACTAGGATCCGGAATTAACAAACATAAAAAGATAAAGGGGAATGAAACGAGTAAAATGATTATTCGATTTGGACATTAAAACGAAAATTTATGTGTTAACATATAAATGATAGAGGCCTTCAGAATTTCCATCTTCTGAACCTCATAAAAAGGAAATTTAAAGGGTTTCTTTATTACATGTAAATTTTGGTAAACAACCCGTCGCTCCAAATAGTAAGCCTGTAACATCCCAGTTGTAAAGCGAAATGCCATATTTTTCACTGAGATATGGAAGACAAGGTACATATTTAGCTCGCTTGTCATTATTTATCTGCAGTGTCTGATTCGTGTCTCGTTCAGAGCAAATCGTAGGGCCTAAGACCATCGCTTTCTGGGTTCTTCTATTGATGGCAATTATATCCACCCTTCTATGAGAATCATCTTCAGACACACAATGAATCTCCTCATGTACTTCCCATCCTATGTTTCTTACCAAGTTGGCAGTTGCTGTACGGGCACGATGGTGTCTGTTGTTACGCAGTAGCTCTTCCTTCTTAGAACCCAAGTACGTGGCCAAGTGTTTCAGTCTCACTGCAGCCGGGATGGCGACAACGGGTAGTACTGAAGGTTCTGCCAGAGACAGATCTCACAGCGGTGACGTTGCGAGACATCTTGATTGCATTGATGTATTCCGAGGACGAAAGACACTTTTTAGAGATCAGGGAGTTGGCTTTGGGGCATTCTTCATATGTACAAACACCTTTGCCTTTATGTGGGAGCTGGCACCATGACTGGAATGATGAAGCTATTATGATAGTAGGAAGAATTTCTTGCTGGTTATATTATGATTAAATGAAAATTGTAGATGATTAAAATGGTTACTACAAATCAACAGCGGGCACAATGTGTTCTTTGGCATGTTAAATTTGAGAGTATTCAAAGAGTTGAAAAGGAATTTCGACGTGAGTATGGTGTGCGTAATGTACATAAATACGATTCCATAATGTTGTGGAATCGAACATTTGTAGAAACAGGTTCTGTGTAAAAAAAAAAAACATGCAGGAGGTCGCAGGCGAAACCCAGTATGAGAAGCAGCTATTTCTTGGCTTGGCCCCCAAACTCCCCAGATCTAACCCCTCCTGACTTCTTCGTATGGGTTTTGTTAAAGATATTGTCTATTCACAGAAACACAGGAACACTGATGATCTGAGAGTAAAAATTACTCAAGCTTTGTGTTCTATAGTGTCAGTGAAATGTGTCCTAATGTGTCAGTGAAATGCATCATAGTGCCAACACAGTGAGTGAGATGAGAGTAAAGTGAAAGACTATTGAAACTTATGTAGGGCCTATACATATGTAGGGTGTATTGTAAAATTAGGTATTTTATTTATGTTTTATTATTAATTGTAATTATTGTGTTAAATTGTATTGTGTATTCTTATTGTATTGTGTATATAATTGTATTGTGTATTGTTTATCATTTTATTTTTATTTTTTATTTTGTACTGTTTATTTTTATTTTGTATTGTTTATATTGTGTATACCACTGCCACCGAGTGCTTGCCCACTTGCAGTGTAAATAAATACATACATACAACAAATCACCCTTCTTGTGTTACAATGGACATGGGCTGAATTGCATCACCATTATGAGTTGTGCAGGGTGCGCAATGGGGGTCATGTTGAACTCTGAGGAATCTCACATCTTTCAGTGTTGTATGCAAAAAGTTTCAACAAATAATGTTGAGTAGTAAATGTTCTACGGTGTTTTTAGTTTATCCATACGCAAACGGATCACTCTGTACTACGATGTCAATTGTACCGAATTCATCTTATTTAATAATTACTCTTTTGGTACTTAACATATCTTGTTACACTACAAGTAGAAAAGTTACCATCTTTTCATTCTAATCAAAGATTAAAACTTTTAATTCCTTTTTACTCTTGTGCTGAATTTTTGCAAACATTAGAAGTTTATAAGTAGCAGATATTTCTAGTCACCTAGTCAGTATGACAAAAGACATCCGGAATGGAACCCAAGCGGATGCCTTTCTTTCATTATGGTGATGACAATAGCAATAGAACTTAATAATAATAATAATAATAATAATAATAATAATAATAATAATAAATCAATCAATCAAATAATCAAGGACATTATGGAGCATGTCGAGTCCATGTTGATTTCACAAAACGCTTCCACTCTGTTCTGTTTTTTGCTAGTTCCTCCCAGTTGGTAATTTCTATTTCCATACATTTCTTCTGAATTTCATCTTTCCATCTACTTCGAGGTCTTCCCAGTGGCCTTGTGTTGTTAAAGATGTTTATATATATTTGTTTTGCGCTGCTGCAATTATCCATACGTATAACATGTCCTGCCCAATTTAATCTTCTGGTCCATATTACATCTAAAATTGACGGTTATTATAAAGTTTGTGAATTTCATTATTATATAAAATTTTCCACTTGTTTTCAAGGGCTAAGGCCGATCAGCCGAACAGAGGTGAATGATCATCCAACTAGTACGGGAGTAATGTGTGGTCAGCGAAGTGATCAGCTGTTGTAACTGGTTTACGAAACTGGATTTCGCTACTTATTGTAGCTGGGTGCTGGGTGGATGCAGTGGCCTAAATTGCATGAAAAAATGTCTTCTCCCACGAAAACTCAAACCAGCGCACATTTGAGGGATTCACAACCAGAGTGGACCAAGTCCATCTGGAATAGTTCTGAGATACTGAGTCTTAAAGTTCCTGGCTCACGCTTAGCAACCTTCACCTTCCATAGGAAATGCTGCCCTGTGTGGGGTAACAAATGAGTTATGGACTTGGTTTGTTATGGCAATGAATAAATCTAAATTTTTTTCATCCGAGATTGTATTAATCCACAAACTGACCACAGATGGACTTCGTCAGCTCTGGTTGTGAGCCCCTCATTTCATAACGGGAGACCAAGGATGGCGTTTTAGACAACGACCTTTATTTGTTTATGGTGAAGTAAAAATAATTTACTGACGAGACAGCATCTTTTAATGCTCCAGTTTCCATTTATGAGTTTATGATTACGCCCAGACATTATTTCATTTAACTCATTTGACGCAAGTTTTCTCTTGATGTTCTTCGTTGATTACGTAACGACGTTTTATAAAACACGTGATTGTCTATTGTTTGCTGCTCTGGAGAACAAGAGCGTAAGATGCAACTGCAGCACGATAGTAATATAAAAGCCCCCATTATGTGACGCAATAGTGATACTATTCATTAACAAAATGCAGACTTTATCAATTTATTGCTGGTCATGCTATTGTGCTTAGGAAGTGAGGAGTTCTTATTAAATTTTATAATTCGTGCTGGACAAAGGAATTACTGTTAATAGTTAGCTTATTAAAATAATTTGTATTCATTATTTTCCACACGTTTATTGAAACTAATGTGTACGGCATTAGCAATAACCTGGCTGCAAAGTTGCTTATCTCTGTGATGTTTATCATAATCAGCACAAACAATGATGAAGGTCATAATCCTTCCGCTCTCTACTCCTAAGTACCCAAGAATAGTTTCATAGAGATAATAAGGTGCTATTTTGACGAGGTGAGTTCGTGGATTCACCGTGAATTATCTGAAATTATAGCTAGGGAAAAATTAATCCTCGCAGCGTAGCTGCTCTAGAATTTCATGCTACTTATCTGGGGTCCTTTTTGACCCCAAGAATATTTGTTCTTGATCTTCAACTAATTAATTAGTAGCTACTTTTATTCAGTCATTTCTTGTCATTGTTGTAAAACTCCCTTCAACTTAAACATATGTATATCATATATACTTCCAACTGTCTATTGCTCAATATGCTCTTTGTGGCAGCCTGTTAATACAGGGAGCTGTTATCGTTTAGATAAATAAATAAAAAAAAATAAGATGTTGTATAGCTTAATGCATTTTATATACAGTATAAGCAAATTGAAAGTTTTATTACATCTAGAATTAATCACTATGTTTAAACAATGAATGAATGAATGAATTTAATTAATTTAATGGCAGAAATTCTGTATTTGCGTTTTTAATTTTTCAATTACGCTATCAGAGAACACATTCACTTTACTTGAAATATAGCAAAAAAAAAAAAAAAGGAAATTGTTAATGCATCAAGTGTTAATTATTATGTTTAATCAATTAATAATTTAATCTCATTACTTGCTGCAGAATAAAGAACAAGAAGCTAATTTTACAAATACATATTTATTCTTAACCCTACAACATTTTACCCATAACCTACACCTGTCAGACAATACCTTGAGCTGGATGGACTCCTACCTACGGGACCGCCAACAGTGTGTTTCGTCTACGCCTGTGGAGTAACGGTTAGCACGTCTAGTCGCGAAACGAGGTGGCCCGGGTTCGATTCCAGTCGGGGCAAGTTACCTGGTTGAGGTTTTTTCCGGGGTTTTCCCTCAACCCAATATGAGCAAATGCTGGGTAACTTTCGGTGTTGGACCCCGGACTCATTTCACCGGCATTATCACCTTCATCTCATTCAGACGCTAAATAACCTAGATGTTGATACAGCGTCGTAAAATAACCTACCAAAAAAAGTGTGTTTCACTTGATAATCAATTCTTCCAATGGCGATGCACAAAGGCGGGAGTGCCGCAGGGCTTCGTATTAGGACCACTACTCTTCTCTATCTACATTAATGACGTATCAAAGAACTTAAAGTATTGCCGATATCACCTCTATGCCGACGACCTACAACTTTACATACATTCCAGACCCAATACGATCAATGAATCGAATGACAAGTTAAATTGTGACCTAGCCACTGTCTCTACTTGGCGGCCAATTTCGGACTCGCACTTAACCCAAGTAAGACTCAAGCTATAATTATTGGACATAAGCGTTTAGTCAACTCCCTTAATAACAGTAATCTTTCAGTTGTTACCCTTAACAACACGCTAATCCCTTATTCATTTGTCGTAAAAAATCTTGGCTTCTTTTTTGATAATAATCTAAGTTGGAATTTTCAAGTTAAAGAAACGATAAAAAAATATGTTCCTCCATTCACTGTTTGAGTCGCTTGAGAAACTTCTTGCCCCAGCAACTAAAACTTACCCTAGTACAAACCTTAGTAATGCCGCACTTCGATTATTGTGACGTTTTGTTAAGTGACCTAAGTTCTGAATTGTCAGTCAATTTACAGCGAGCTCAGAATATGTGCGTCAGATACGTGTGCAAAATCCGACGATATGATCACATATCACCGTCCTTCGCAAGTCTCTTGTGGCTCCGACTTAAAGAACGCAGAACTTTACACTCTTTGTCTTTACTCTATCGAATTCTGCACACCTCAACACCAAATTACCTTTCGTCTCGTTTCTCTTATTTATACTCTAACCACGACGCAAATACCAGATCACTTATCTGTGGCACGCTAAATATACTTCTTCATAGAACATCTTGTTATTCCTCATATTTTACAGTATCCACCTCGCGTCAATGGAATTCCTTGTCACAAAGTATTAGGGGCTGCAAGACAATAAACACCTTTAAAAACAGCTTAAAAGATAACCTTATTAGCATTTCACTCCAATCTTACTGATTTAAACTATCACTGACTACATTGTTACTTCATTCTTTAGACATCATCCTGATAGTGTTATATTTTCAAAATTGTCTCATAATAATCTCTTTCTATTATCTAATATTATTTGAAACATATTAACATTCTATGTATTTTAGCTTAATTCTGCTACACAGTTTATTTCAGTGTCTGATTAATAGTTCATAGTATTTTGTTGTTTAATTCGTAAATAACTCTTGTATACATGTAACTCTCACTTAATCAAATTGTTGAATTTTTTGTAAGTTCATGCATATGTATATACACTTTTTGCTGGTTGAGTGGAAGAGAAGGCCTTACGGCCTTAACTCTGCCAGCTAAAATAAATCATTATTATTATTATTATTATTATTATTATTATTATTATTATTATTATTATTATTATTATTATTACATGGCAGTTTATGCTGTATTAATTGTTTCATTTGTTCACTTTTCAAAGTACATGTTTACCTTACTTAGAAGAAAACACTGCAAAATTATTTTAACTACAAAACAAAGACGTGTTCTATAGCTGGGGCTATTCACGAATCCAAGCAATAAACATGAAAAAAAACCAATACACAATTAAGAAATATTAATTTTAATTGTAAAGGCAACTAAAATAACCAAAAATAGCATATCTAAGTTAATGGAACGTTTCTAAGTAGGCCTATATGGATGTAGACATTGATAATAAAAGATGGTGTGGGGTCAGAAAAGACCCCTGGTAAGTGTCGAATGTTAAGGAAAACCCAAACCAGACAATCATCCAATCCATGTCTTATGGAGGAGAATCGCAGTCGGCTGATGATGTCACGACATCTCAAGGTCACGTAACGCTCGTATATATCAAGTAGTTTAGTTCCATAGTTGCCTTCATTGTGTAGTGTAATACTGATGAGTCTCTTACAGATGAAGACTTGTCATGTGTGTATCTTTGAAGATCAAGACTTGTGGTTACTTTTATTGTTACGGTTGTTCTTTGGAATGTAATTTCAGGGTTTGTGTGTGTGCATTAAATTAGATCTTTTGACCATTGAAATGCCCGCCGAAGGGTTCACGCCAGAACATATAATTTTTATGTACAGCACACATTTGTGAAAACTGATTGATGTCGAGAAGCCAATTCTAATTTAATCAAAATATGTCTGGAATGTATGAATACAGACGGACATTACTTTGAATAACTTCTCTATCACAGCTTAGTAATGATATAAAATCAAAATATAATTTATTTGAAAGTTTATTATTAATACAAATTGGTATGTCGAACTCTGTGGGAGGTACAAATTGAAATTTCTACTATCTATGCCTTGCAGTGTTCGCCACGCATGCGCTTCATCGGCACAGATCCGAGCTGAAATCTCTATATGAATCAATAGACCAGAGATTGCACTAGTATGAACAGATGAAAAAAGATCTGCAAGAAACGCCATAGGGTTATATGCATTAAGCTCTCGAAACCTTCACTAGAAATAAAGTAAGTGAAATGAAAATATATCCATCTGCTCACACTGAAAATAAACGAGTTTAGAAAGTAATATGTTAGAATAATGCCTATGCTCATAATATGATATATTACAGAAGATAAATGAAATAAATTAAAACAATATCAATACATTATAAATACAAATTTGGTATCTTACTCCGCAAACTTAGGAAGCAGACGTAATAATACATGCTACAAGTTAGAAGTATTTTAAAATGCGGAAAACTATCCATAATTTTATATTCACTGCGACTTTATGCTTCTAAGCTAGTAAGGTAAAAGGTAAAGATATCCCCCGTAACATGCCATGAAGGCACTTGGGGGCATGGATGTAGAGCCCCATGCTTTCCATGACCTCGGCACTAGAATGAGGTGATGTGGTCGGTACCACGCTCTGACCGCCTTTTATCACCGGGAAAGACCCGGTACTCAATTTTATAGGAGGTTGAGTGAACCTCGGGGCCGTTCTGAAAGTTTGGCAACGAGAAAAAATCCTGTCGCCACCTGGGGTCAAACCCCGGACCTTCCAGTCCGTAGCCAGCTGCTCTACCAACTGAGCTACCCGGCCGCCTCTAAGCTAGTAGTAGAACTTTATTTAAAGTTTTCAATTGCAGAGCTTTTCAGCTTTCGTGGACAGAATTATTTTACGTGTCATAAGATTACGACACCGAACCCACAGCTTTACTTCCCTCCCGGAGAAAGCCATTCTAAGGATTTTATCACCCTTTAAATCAAAGTTCTCGTCAGAATTTGAGCCCCCAAAATCTTGTTCAATGGCTAGAATGATAGTCAGTAAATCATCATGGACGACTACCCCTATATTACTAATGATATAAAATATAACTCAAATACAACTATTATTCTAAATCACACTATATAAGCTACATGTAATGTTGGCAACTTATTCTTCAACTCTGCGAGAAGCGCGGTGTGTAGGAAGGACACTGAGAAGAGTGAGGAAGTACAGAATTTATAGCGGTACGTGAAGACACCTATAACTTTACTCCAAAACACAGGTCGTAGATTTAGTTCACACAAAGCGAGGGTTCTACAGTAAAGTTAAAATATGTTTCAAAATAGAATAGTAGTCGGACCATTCATCCCCACTTTCACGATGTATTAGCGACACCAGTCTGTATTCTTCAGAGGTGTACAGGATGTGGGACATGAACAGCATTTATATATAAATTTGAACTGGTAATGGAAATTACGGAAAAACGGCTGAACGGATTTTAATGAATGACCCCTCATTTTGAAGCTTGGAACCCAAAGAAAAATAGTAGTTTTCAGTGAAATATAAATTTTCCTACATCATTTTCCTATTTTCCAAAATCCACCTTTCGTCAGTTTTTAGAACTAATTAATTGCATTTCAGAATAAAACAAAACACACACTACAATAATCAATAGGCTATTACACGAAGGCCATGACCTGCAGGATTTCTGACATATATAGAGTTCAAATTCAATTGGTTATTAAAAACTCCAAAACTTAGTAAAAATAATTTACAAGTCTGATTCTGCAGTGTGTAATTTTCTGAGTACAGCTGTGTATTGGATATTAAAATCTACAAAATTTGAGGTGGTTTGATGATATTATTACCATCAGAAACGAGATATTATTATAGTTAATGCCATCATGCGACTATTTTTCATTAATTATACGTATTAATGCTATATTGATATGGAAGTGAAATGTTTTGGGGTTATATAAGTAGCTGTAGAGAATATCTTAAATTAGATGCTACGTCTATTGTTCGATAGCATAGCAAACCTGGCTATTTTTTTAACTTTGACCTACAATCCACAATGATCTGAAATAGCTGTTCCTTTACTCCCACATGAAAAACCCACTGATCGTCCTGACATTGTTACTTGCGTTTTCGCGTTGAAACTCAAAAACTGAAGGTGAATAGTTTCAAGAAAAAGTATTTGACATAAAAAAACATTCAGAGGGAATATACATCATTATTATGGAAGCAAATAACTTTCAAAATGTCTGGTGTTCTTGAAAATAAAACTGAAAAATTTTTATTTGAACGTCTAATGAACTTAGTTCGCAGCACTTGCTGCCACTAGTAAAATGTACCACAAATTGTATATTTACTTGATTTGAGCTCTGCAATTACTATAGGCCTATAAGAGCAATTTAATTAACTGTGAAGTTATTTTCTTCGACTTCATTTCAGCTGTTGTTTTATAAAGTATGGTTCTCGTATGCCAGAACACATAGAGGCAGAAGTAGACATTTGTAAACATAATTTCTCAATTCTTATTATTACATTTCATTAAGAGATACTCGCTCCGTTCCAAAATATGGTATAGTAACAAAGAAAATAAGTTTGATCATTGCGCATGCGTGCACGAAATGTTTCGCGGTGTGGTATTCTGTTCAGAAGTGAAGGGACTATTAGACAGTGCAGTTGTGAATGTTTCTAGTCTTCTGAGGTGCATCAAACTTTAATATTTAAATAGTTCATTATGAACACAAATCAAACAGACACCTGCTGTGCTGTTTCTGTTGCAGAAATTGCCCCTACTATTATATATTGCCCTTCAAGAATTTCGTTATTCGTTAGTTGTAAGTCATGACTTGTGTTATATTTTAATTATTGTAATCGTTCCTGAATCATGCATATAACTTGTAACCGTAAATCATTGCTTGTAATATCCTTTTATTACTCTTAACTGTTTCATTGTTCATGAATTAAGTATTAATTTGAAAGTGAAAGTCAAACTTGGTTTTATCAATCTACATTTTATTATCTTTTTAAAGTCGTGTATTTACTCTGAAACGATTAGACATTTTTGTATACCTTTTACATTGATTATTCCTTAAACATCTCATTAATCTTTAACAGGAGCCATTCTTTCACTAATGTGCATAGTTCTATATAATTCATGTGAATTTTATTGTAACTGTGACCACTATTTTGTATTATCACTATACTATTGTTTATTGGTTATAAAATATGTATTTTGATGTCAACTATAACCCTAATATACCTCAGAGTGAAATAGGGTTTATTACATTGGATAATGAAAAAAATATAACACCAACCCAGTCAATTTTGCATACAACATCTAAGCCACAACAGCTGTATAAAACGGGTTGTAATTTATTGCAGTTTTTATGTTAATTTGCCTCTCTCAAAACAATGTTCCTTTTTTATTAATTTGACATCACACAGAATGAAATGTACTTTATTTATTAATTTTTCTTATGTTGAATTATCAAACAAATAACTATCTAAAAGATGTATTAAAATTACGTTATATTACCACAGTCTAGTATATACAGTCACGAAGCTCAATACGTAGTAAATATGCATCCATAGGTAGTTGCTAACCACTAGGATCGCTACTATCGCCTCATTACGGACAATGCGAAATAGTACCTACACTGTCTATTGTTCCTAGTACCCTCACAACTCAAGCTTCGTGACTGTATATACTAGACTGTGATATTACTGAGAACTTTAACAAATGTATACCTTATAAATGACTTCTTTCTATAACATATTTTAGAACAGAGGGAGTATCATATTTATGAGGATGTATTGCTTACTTTTTCTGCTGTCTGATGTTTGTCACAATGTTAATTCTTCCATCGGAGTAGTTTTCTCGCATAGGCGACTGTTGAGTTAAATTATTCATATGAAAGTTTAAAGTTTAAAATGCAAAGGTTTTCAACCAATGTCCTAAGGTTTTGTTTACTTTTCCTAATGAAACTAGAGAGAAAGAGACACAGAGGCATAAAAAACTGCTCAAGTAAAATTCACTTGCATAAATATTTATATTTCAGATTTATTCTCTTTTAACGTGGAAAAACTTGATTAATAACGCAGGCCTGCAAAGTCAAGGGTCATAAAAATATTCTAAAAATTTAGGCTACATTTATGGTTTGCTGGATCCAAAACTGAGCTCAGAGTTTCTCTATCACGTACCATTTCCCGCAACATACATTGACACTTTAGCAATGTGAATATAGCGTTACTGAATTTAATATGGAAAAGTGCTGAAGTGAAACATGTCCTGTGGCAAGGAGAAAAATATTGCTTTGATGGTGAGTCAGAGACTTCTGAATATACAATTTTATAAAATATTTGACAGCTTGAAGGAAGATTAAAAGCACTGTGAAGTACTTTAGAATGAGAAATGAGAGTTTTATAACGCTGGAAACAAAATTAAGAGCACAGTTATATTAAGAGAATGAAATAATCTTAATTAATATATGTATATATATATATATATATATATATATAAATTTTAAACATATTACAGAATGGAGCGTGTGAAATGGACATATAAAATGAGAAATTAAACTGTACTAGAAAAGATAATGCTGAAACTGATTAGGAAGAGGACAATAAATTGACTGGATTACCGCATAAGAAGAAAGTGTCTACTGGATACACTAGAAGGAATTGTAATAGGAAGAAAGTTCGGAACAGAAGAAGATATCAGATAATAGACAACAATAAATTACTAAGAGTTAGGAAACTAAGAGGTAGGCGGAAAACAGGGATGATTGCAGAATGCTGGGTTTGCAGTGAACAACCTGCACTTGCTCTTGGGCAGAAGACTATGAATGTATACCAACACATAACATTCGCGAGAACCCGGTTCAAATTTATATGCTTATTGAAAAGGGTGAAGACTAAATGATCACAAAATAACACTGTAACTTTTCAATTGTAGCACTAAATTTTGACAGTGTAATAATTTTTTTTTAATTTGATCGGCAAGAGGCATTTTACTACAGTTTTGTTTTCCTTTTTCCTTTAAGTAATACAAAAATAACACCCATGGTCGAGGCGGGACTCGAAATCACAATCGTTCGGACCAAATTGTAGGTATATTCGTGCACCCAGGCCGGCTTTATTGAAAGTTATAATATATTCCGGCAATAAGTCACGAAGGCCTACCTTAAGTCTTGTGATGTTATTGGAATTAGTTAGAATTAAGGACTTAATTGAATATTCTAGGTATATGCTCAAATATAAATTATTTTTCTTCTGACTATTACATTTTTACTGCGTCATACTACTTTTGACCAATAAAACGGTACAAAAGGACATCTTTCAACCAATCATGGCTGCTTATCGCACAATTTTATCGCGTCCCTAGCATTTGTTTAATTTTATCGCTTCCTTAGCATTTGTTTGTTTTTATCACTACCCTAGCATTTGTTTCTTTGTTTGCCAACATTTCAAACTGCACTGGTCTGGACGTCAAAAAAAAATTACAAACCACTCCAGTCGATGCACAGCAGTTTCAAATATGACTCGCATTGGCATTCAAGAACAAGAATTAATGAAGATCACTGGTCAGAGCTATGCATCTTCCCTGAAACCCTATTTACAAATAAATGAAGAGCACCATTCGGAAATCCTGAATAAGTTGAGCAATAAACCATGTATATCAATGAGTTCCACTTCTTTTACGCACACGTCCAACATAACATCAACTGAACAACCAACCACTAAAACATTCAAATTTAAAAATTGTACTTTCAATAATTGTTCTTTTTAAAATTACTCAGGTTTATTTTTTATTTCATCGTCTTTAATTAAAACTTTTCTTGTTTATTTCATCATCCCTAATTAAAACTTTTATAACACTTGTTTATATTATTTAGGTTATGTTATAGTTTCTGCTATATGATATTGTGGATAGTCACGTATCAGAGATTGTTTAATACCGGTATTAAGATTTATTGAAAATAATCTGTCAATTGACGTTGATTACTGGGATCCGGATAATTGAAGTGGAATGCAACTGTTTTAACAAAAATGAGACTGAAGCAACAAAGCCTTCTTGTCTAGTAACCGCCCACAGAGTTCAATGAAGATTCCATACAATAGTCCTTTTTATTCCATATTGGCACAAATGATAACAAGAAAACAGCTAATCATAACACACTACTGCCATCTAGCGTAATATTTATAATGTTGAGATGGTACAATAATACATTTGAAGACAGTTGTATTTTCGTAAGTCAAGTAATATTTTATTGTACTGGAGTACTTCGTTACTTCTAATATTTATATACTTTCTTCTAATCGTGTAATAGTCAATCAAATCCCACTCGACTTTTGATTTTCTCTAGATAAATCAAAACCTCTAGTGAGATTACTGTTGAAAATATATTTAATCTTATTATGAACATTGGTATCTGATGTAATAGAGCACATTCAGTTTTTCATGTATTATATCTGCAAAGTAATGCTATAGAAATTAAAAATATTTAACAATTAAATTGTTTTCATAATGTGTCATTTGAAGATCACAGTTAGAATTTTATTTATATTTGTTCGTGAGTAATCGGTTACGTACAAATTGCTACTTTAAGATTTCATATACTGCTCTTAGGAGTTAAGAAACGGTCGAATTCAGTTTCATTTCCTGAGGAAACGCCTGGTCAGTTAAAGACATGTAATTCTCTAGAAAACATCTTCACTTTTACGACAAACTGAACCTTTTCCTGTACTTCAGGATTTTACGATTGACGGAAGTCCAGTGGTTTGTTACTTTACACATAGCGGATTTCCTCTCTCACGACGACTTGGCTGAACACCTTACGTTCATTATTTTCAAACGTCTCTTGTGCCTCACAATTCTGAGGCACCTGGAACCTGCCTGATGTCCCTCTTCACTTTTTGTTTACGTGGTTCCAATCTGCTACTCTTTTCAACGCATCGTTTTTACCAATGCAGCATGCGATTGGCAACGCAGCCCAGTCGAATAACCGAATAGAGGAAGAAGGAAATTTATGTGATGAGAGTTGGCGACTCCCTCGAGAGGAGGGGAAGGGGTGCTGACCCTAACTCCATCAAAGTCGCGACGAGCCCCGACGACCAAGTGCGAATCTCGCGCTAGGCGACGTTCTGGATCCTAAGTATGTTCGCACGTAAGTGATGGGTACAGTCGCAACAAAACAATGTGCAGCAAATCTTGGGTAAGAGGAAGGAAATATATTGAACTTTTCAGACACTCTGCCGTACTCGATTCGCTGTCGTTCCCGTTGGTTTGTGGTTATCACGTTTGCTGCTATAATGAAGTTCAAGGATTTTAAACAGTAAGAGGACAATGGATTCTTTTAAGGCGATAAAATTTTTAACATAACTTTCTTCGAAAGAAGAGTAAAGTTAGGAGTTCCGTATTTCAGATTTACGTCACGTAAAAGAATTCTATTCCCGAATGAAGAGGCTGCGGGCAAAGTTACCGATCGTTTCCTCAACAAGTTCTTGCTTCACGGTTGTAAAGGGAAGTAGAAGAATAATGCTGATAGTTTATTAGTTCTGCGGAAAATGTACAGCGATATAATGTTTGCTATTTACATAGCAACTCTTACATTTTCTAACGTTATATTTTTCTTTCTTTATTTGACCCTTAATTTATTCCTTTCTAATTTCAATTGTTTGTTTCTTCTCTTCTTCTAATTAATTTCCTATTTTCTTATTTTTCTTACATTTTTTCTTGTTTTTCATTTTCTTTACTTCTCTTTTCTTCTAATATAATTTATTTTTGTTCCATTTTTATTAATCCTTTCTATTTAATTTATTGGTCTGACCCAATATTTTGGGTTTGCCCTGCGACACAGAATAGCTCACAATCAAATTTAAAATGAAAAATTATATAAAAAGGTTTCAAACAAAAGAGATTAAGACATAAGAAAAAAAATATAACCTAGTACAATTTAAATTCAGTGTACACCATAAAGAGACAAAGTATATGATTATGTCTCGTGACGAGAATATTGTACGAAATGGAAATATAAAAATTGGAAATTTATCCTTTGAAGAGGTGGAAAAATTCAAATACCTGGAAGCAACAGTAACAAATATAAATGACACTCGGGAGGAAATTAAACACAGAATAAATATGGGAAATGCATGTTATTATTATTCGGTTGGGAAGCTTTTATCATCCAGTCTGTTGTCAAAAAATCATAAAGTTAAAATTTATAAAACAGTTATATTACCGGTTGTTCTATATGGTTGTGAAACTTGAACTCTTACTTTGAGAGAGGAACATAGGTTAAGGGTGTTTGAGAATAAGGTGCTTAGGAAAATATTTGGGGCTAAGAGGGATGAAGTTACAGGAGAATGGAGAAAGTTACACAACACAGAACTGCACGCATTGTATTCATCTGACATAATTAGGAACATTAAATCCAGATGTTTGAGATGGGTGGGGCATGTAGCACGTATGAGCGAATCCAAAAATGCATATAAGAGTGCTAGTTGGGAGGCCGAAGGGAAAAAGACCTTTGAGGAGGCCGAGACGTAGATGGGAAGATAATATTAAAATGGATTTAAGGAAGGTCGGATATGATGATAGAGACTGGATTAATCTTGCTCAGGATAGGGACCAATGGAGGGCTTATGTGAGGGCGGCAATGCACCTCCGGGTTCCTTAAAAGCCAGTAAGTAAGTACACCATAAAGATGCTGGCGAAATATCGCTACAGAAACTTTTATTATGGTGATTGCGATGGCATCTTGAAGATCTCTCTTCAGCTTGTATTTTTCCCTCCACTTTACAAAGGTTTTCGGAATGGTGCCTCCCGCTCCGAAGAAGAGACTGGTAACTGTGATTTTTTCAATGTTGTATTTCACTGATAGGTACTGAATCGTGGGCTCGTAGATTTTCTTTTTCTCTTCGTTCACTTCAGATGTTTGAGTGGCTGAAATTTCAAATCTGATCGTAGGATCTATTATTTCGGCTGTCTGTTTATTCCTATTTATAGCTATGATATCGATCCTACGATTGCTCCCAACATCAGCAATACAGTGAACTTCCTCGTGTACATCTAGATTTTTTGATCGAAGTGCATCTGCGATCATAAAACGTATGGTGGTGTGTCGTTTTATTCTCAGTACTTCTCCTTGTGGGCAGCTCCCAAGCACATGTGGTAAAGTTTCACACTCACTGCAGTGCCTTCAGTGGGCTGTGCCTGTAGAGCGACCAGGGAGAGAACGTACTGGTGCCACCATCGCAATCATTTTTAGCATTTCTCTCCACTCAGAACTTGATAATCCACGAGTTGGCTGCAGGTACTTCTTCAAACAATACAACAATGCAATCATTAACTTTTGACTTATTTAGTTTATTCTTAGTTCATTTCACTTTATATATCTGTTCATCTAGGTTCTCCGAATCTATCACTTCATTAATTTCATTTCTATTGCGTTATTTTACTTAAAAAATCTCAGGCACAGAAACTAATGCACTGATCCCTCTTCAACCATCCAGCGCTATTATATCTATATAGTCGTCAATTTATCCATCAACAAACTCATGCACCAATAAACTCATCCAGTCATCAATTTATTCATTCCTTAATTCGCTAGCACACCCACCTCGGCTGAAGAATATTTTGTAAATTTATCCATCACATCCATGCACCAATCAACCCATCCAGCCATCCATCTTCCCATTCGTTACTTAGCTTACACACTTTCACTTCTATATATGCGTCACCAATTTATTTATCAACAAACTCATGCATTCATCCATATACTCATTCGTTAATTCCCTTGCCCACCCACGTTTCAGCTCATTCGTCATCAAATTATCCATCAACAAACCCATGTACAAATTGATCCATTCACCTATCTAGTTACTTATTAATTCGGTAGCACACCTAAACGTCCACACATTCGTTTGTCTACATAACCACATACTCAACCACTTATCTATCCCTCATTCGTTTGTCTACAAACCCATAAACTCAAACATTTATCAATCCACTCAGTCATTCGCCTATACATCCACACACTGAGCCACTTATCCATTATCTCATTCATTCGTCGATACATCCACACACTTAGTCACTTATCCATTCACTCATTCATTCATCGATACATCCACACACTCAACCACTTATCCATCCACTCATTCATTCCTCAATACATCCACACACTCAGTCACTTATCCATCCAATCATTCATTCACCGATACATCCACACACTCAACCACTTATCCAGCCACTCATTCATTCATCAATACATCCACACACTCAACCACTTATCCAGCAACTCATTCATTCATCAATACATCCACACACTCAACCACTTATCCATCCACTCATTCATTCATCAATACATCCACACACTCAACCACTTATCCATCCAATCATTCATTCATCCATACATCCACACTCAACCACTTATCCATCCACTCATTCATTCATCAATACATCCACACACTCAACCACTTATCCATCCAATCATTCATTCATCAATACATCCACACACTCAACCACTTATCCATCCACTCATTCATTCATCAATACATCCACACACTCAACCACTTATCCATCCACTCATTCATTCATCAATACATCCACACACTCAACCACTTATCCATCCAATCATTCATTCATCCATACATCCACACTCAACCACTTATCCATCCACTCATTCATTCATCAATACATCCACACACTCAGTCACTTATCCTCCAATCATTCATTCATCGATACATCCACACACTCAACCACTTATCCATCCACTCATTCATTCATCAATACATCCACACACTCAACCACTTATCCATCCACTCATTCATTCATCAATACATCTACACACTCAACCACTTATCCATCCACTCATTCATTCATCAATACATCCACACACTCAGTCACTTATCCTCCAATCATTCATTCATCGATACATCCACACACTCAACCACTTATCCATCCACTCATTCATTCATCAATACATCCACACACTCAGTCACTTATCCATCCAATCATTCATTCATCGATACATCCACACACTCAACCACTTATCCAGCCACTCATTCATTCATCAATACATCCACACAGTCAACCACTTATCCATCCACTCATTCATTCATCAATACATCCACACACTCAGTCACTTATCCAGCCAATCGTTCATTCATGGATACATCCAGACACTTAGCTACTTATCCATTATCTCATTCATTCGTCGATACATCCACACACTCAACCACTTATCCATCCACTCATTCATTCATTGATACATTCACACACTAAGCTACTTATCCATCCAATCATTCATTCATCTATATATCCACACATTAACTTATTCATCGTCTATACATATACTCAACCACTCATTCATTCTTCTGGCAGCGCACTCACACACCAAATTTTAGTCGTGCATCCTTCCACTTCCTGAACCATGACTACGATCCACAGACATACTCCCATATTCCTCCCGTTCATCCTTCTGTGAGTTCTTAATGAAATAATAAATTTATTACAACAAACAGAGAAATAACATGTTCAGATTGAACGCGTTATCATTCTGCAGAGTAATGTTCAAAATCTCAATATCGCGAAACCCACTTGTACTGTATAAGAAGAAATATATTTCCAGTTAGGATAGAAGCTTCAGTAGCAACATTATCTAAAGTGTTGAAGGAATGGAATGTAATTCGGAAACTGTGATCGAAGTAACACACAGAAAGTTGGTAGGTGCTGTTGTCTGTTCATTAAGGCCAAATCATTTCATGGTAAATCCATCCATCCGGTCAACGGTCGGTCGGCCGCTCAGGCGCTGTCTCTGTGTAATTTATCACCTGGCGCCCATCGGTCACCAGGTGGCAGCAGCATCATTCATCATCAGATCGCCGCTGCCCCAGTCCATCTGACCAGTGTGCCGTGAATTACCTCTGTAGGCAGGTGACTGCGTTCTTAAGGGAAACCATAGCGACTGAAATTCATCAACAAGCAAAATTTGTAATTCTTGATTAAAAAACTCTAATAACTGTCCACTAATTTCGGTCATCAATCAAATACTTCTCGTTATTTTGCAGAATTGGAAATGTGCTCTATCTCGACTCGCTATTCCAACAGCTCTATAGAGAGAGATGGGAAATCTTGATTGATGGATAAATTATGCAGTACACATAGCATTTAGTACACATTGGGTTTGGCAGTGGAAGTTACGCGGATAACTTGATTCTGTAGCTTTTCACACATCCTCACATTGTGTCCAATGACGTATCGCAACTAAACTGAGAAATAAAAGAGTATTCATACGCTGCTTGTGTTCTTGGTACAAAGATAAATATTAAAATGTGTGCACAAAAATTCCAGTCTTACATATATTGTAAGCTTACTTAATTTCTTTAATCCAAGAGTGCCATTTAAAATACAGTATACTAGTGGCTTGTGCAGCAAAAGCTGCAAACTAAGTGCATTAGACGTTCAAATAAAAATTTTTCAGACTCATTTTCAATGAAGAATAACAGACATTTTGAAAGTATTTGCTTCCGTAATAATGAAATATACTCCTTCTGAATAGTTTTTTTATACCAAATACTTTTTCTTGAACTTATCCACCTTCTGTTCTCGAGTTTTAACGCGAAAACGCAAGTAACAATGTCAGGACGATCAGGGGGTTTTTCATGTCGGAGTAAAGCAATAGCTATTTCAGGTCATTGTGGATTGCAGATGAAAGTTAAAAAAAATCAGGTTTGCTATCGAGCCAATACTTACGAGAATGGCGCATATATATATATATATATATATATATACATATAAACCACACCGTCATTAAATATATGAAACATACCCAATTGAATAATAACTATAAAAATATTTCATTTTTAATAACAATATTATCATCTTACCTAAGTTTTGTAGTTATGTACTATATAGCCGCCATTCAGTAAATTATAGAAATGAAGATATAATTTAAGATATTCTCTACATCTACTTACATAACCCCTAAACGTTTCACTTTCATATCAATATAGCATTAATATGTATAATTAATGAAAAATAGTCGCAACATGGCATTAACAGTAATAATATTTCATTTCGAATGGTAATAATGTCACCAAACCACCTCAAGTTTTGTAGATTTTAATATCCAATACACAGCTCTACTCAGAAAATTACACACCGCATAATCAGACTTGTAAATTATTTTTAGTAAGACTTGAAGTTTTTACTAACCAATTGAATTTGAGCTCTAAATTATGTCAGCAATCCTGCCTTAGTGTAATATCCTATTGTTTATTGTAATGTGTGTTTTGTTTCATACTGAAATGCAATTAGTTCTCAGAACTGACGAAAGATGGATTTTGGAAAATAGGAAAATTATGTAGGAAAACTAACATTTCACTGAAAGTTACTATTTTTCTGAAAATCCTTGGATGTCAAGCTTCAAAATGATGGGTCATTCATTAACATTCGTTTAGCCATTTTCCCGTAATTTCCATTACCAGTTCAAATTATATATATATATATATATATATATATATATATATATATATATATATATATATATATATATATATATATATATATAGGATTATGTAAAAGTTTGCATTTTTACAGATTATTTCTTTTGCAAAGTCACAAAATTCCCATTACGCATTTATCTAACTATAACTTACAATAATACTGGATTTTGTTTCCATCGAAACTTTCGACCACAAATATATTGGCAGGCTTTTCGACACCCGGACCCGAAATAGATTTATGCGCTTAAGACTAACACTGGACCTTTCTTCGCCCTATATATGCAATGAGTGATTCAGCCCGACAGGTGACCCGAATGACATTCGTGAACCCGATGCTGACAGGGGGGCCGTCCTGCTTGAACATTGATAAAGATACGAGTATTTTATAAACTCCAGCACGCGGAACTCCAAGTTCTTAAATCCTCATCAGCAGCGGAATCCTGTTCTATCTATCCAAGACGTCACCCAAAACTGCACACAATTCATGAAATGAATTGGAGCGGAGAATGTTGTTGCAATAAAATAAGGAAACTGGAGCTCTCCGAGAAAACTTTCTACAACGTTTACACAACCTCCATCACTATGAAGCCTGGAATCGAAGACCAGCGCGTTTTAACTTAGTTAAAATATCTAAGGAATCTTTCCATTTTTACTTTTCTAGTTTTATAGTTTTTTTAGGACGATCTGTTATCATTTATGTATTTACTTAACGTTGATTTATGTTTATTTATTTAGAAATGAATTTACATAGTATTTAATGCAAAAGTTTTTGCGTATTGTTGAATCACAATACGGGCTTACAAATCCACTGATGCGGTCGCGAACTTAGACTTCGAAAAGTTTGTTTAAAAACTAAAAAAGGGAAATGATAAGACTACATCATACAGACTATTCAGAAAATATCAATCAAGAAGCACAAGATATTACAGAGTGGATCAAGACATAAAATCGGAACAGAGACTCACCCTAAATCGCAGTGTTATTCAAACGTGTAATGGGGCACGTCTTATTTCTGCAGATCAATTTAGTTTTTATCTATAGAAATTTGATTTATCTAGAAAAAATCAAATTTCGAGTGGAATTTACACGATTAGAAGAAAGTATATAAGGATTAGAAGAAATAATGTACATTAACATAAAAAAATATTAATTTACTTACTAAAATACTAAACTGTCTTGAAAATGTATTATTGCACGATCTCATATTACAAATATTCAGCTAGATGGCAGCAGTGTTTTGTGATTAAGCGTTCTCTTGTTACAACTGTGCCAACTATGTACTATACAATCTTAATTAAACTCTATGGACGATTACTAGTCATGAAGTCTTTGTTGATTCAGCTTTATTTTTATGAAAACAGTTGCATTCCACTTAAATTATTATCAACATATTATATTAAACAATCTGCGATACGTGACTATCCATAATCTGATACAGTAGTACATAACTTAGATAATATAAAAAAAAAAGATAAATGATAAAAAGGTTTAATGAAGGATGATGAAATAAACATGAATGATTTTAAAAAGATATAATTAATTATTGAAAGTACAATGTTGGCAATAAAGAAACAAATGCTAGGGATGTGATAAAAACAAACAAATGCTAGGGAGGTGATAAAAACAATGCTAGGGAGGCGATTAAAAATTGTAGGATAAGCAGCCATGATCAGTTGAAACCGTTTTATTCATGAACAGTAGTATGACGCAGTAAAATTGTAATAGTCATTCTAAATATCCCGAACGGAGTTCCTTACTCTTTTTGAAAAAAGATTCTACGATGATAATTTTAGAAGTTACATAAACAGAGCAGGCACCTGTGGCTCGCACATTGTACGCGTACTGTAGGAGCCTATACAGCAGAAACGATCGGGCCCAGGTTCAAATCCAGGTTGGCACAAGTTACCTGGTTCAGGTTTTTCCAGGGTTTTCCCTCAACGCAATAAGAGCAAATGCTGCGTAACTTTCGACGCTATACTCTGGACTGATTTCGCTGAAAATGTATGTCTTAATCTCACTCAGACGCTACATGAAAGTAACAGCTGATAAAGTGTAGTAAAATAAACCAATTAAAAATATACATACATAGGGTAAAGATAGGTACCGTCGACCGACTTTACACAAGGGGGTAACTTTACACATTTCAAGAATTTCTGCTTACAGGATCCCTTTAATAAGGACACACAATTCAGACTACTACATACATGTGCTGTTGTCACATAGAATCAGTTCCATGGAGTTGCTACACATTGTCTCTAATGTGCTCCCATCTAAACATGTTTTCTAGAAATGTGTAAAGTTTCCCCCCTTGTGTAAAGTAACCCCGGTCGACGGTAATATTGTGATATGAGTAATATTGTGATAGTTCTTTTTGACAATCTTTTACAATTTTACTGAGCGAGAAGAAGATCGGTTTTTTGCGTCAACGTATTAAGGCAATGTTCGTGGACAAGTTGCTGCACAAAACCGATCCTTTTCTCGCTCAGTAAAATTGTAAATGAATTCTCAAAAAGAACTATCACAATATTACTCGTATCACAATATTACCAACCTTTATCCTACATACATACATACATACATACATACATACATACATTAAATACATACATACGTACATATGTAGCTACATAAGCCTACACAATGTTCTCTCCAAATCATAATAACCACACTGCTTGCATCCTCCTTCCATGTTTCCATAGCTTTCGAATACCGGTATACATTTAGAATAAAGCTTGAGAGACGCAACAAACTTGACGTACACCTTTAGTGACGAGAAGGACATCAGATAATCTTGTTCCGAGGCAAAACATTGTCTAATTCTACACCGTCAATCTTTATAATTGTAGGATGTTATTTCTGTCATAATTTAGAGATGTTTGTCGGAACTTAATTTTACTCCATTCTGTACTAAATTGAACCCTCGATAAGCCGCAAAACACGAGTTGTATTCATACAAGCTACTGTAGATTGTAATAGTATAAAGAAAGTCTTTGTGCACGAGACCCTGAGTAACGATTGCGAATCTCTTGAGAGTTATTCCTTCTCCTACTCATACTATCGCTATCTGCTATCTCATCCCTCTTTTCGACTAACCTATCGATTACTCTCTGTTCACCAATGTATCTGCATGTTATAAAACTTATAATAACCACTACTATCTATATTCCTATTACACAAAGAAGCAATTGAAATCTGTTATGCTGAAGAATGGCATGGTCGCGTTTCCAACGTTTTGGGTTGTTATTTTGCAAGAAACTGTAAGTGTTGTCCAAAATTAAGTTCTCTACAACTATCCATTCCAGCACGTTCAAAATGTATTGTTACTTTAAATAGAGAGATTCGTAGCTGTAACTTATATCAGTACATTGATAATGGTAGCGATAGAGAAGTTAGGAGAAAGCGAATTAGATGTTCAAAGCTTATCTATGGCATAAATTCATTTGATTATATTACTGAAAATGGTAAGCAAAACAAGATTGTTGCAACAAGATGATAGGAATACTAACCGACTAATTTTGCCAGACTGGAGTTTTTTAAATTTTTTCTTCGCATAGATATTTTAAATTTAGTATTGGCTACAGATTTTACAAGTGTAATATAAATAAGATGCGCACAGTTACATGTACACGACAGATACGTAAACAAGTATAAGAAACTAGGTATCCATACTAATTGTAAAGAGTGGGTTAGCTATTGTTTTATCTTTATTAATTACAAGTGAATTTAAATCGAATCATTTTTTTATTAATTTTAAGCCGCAATTTGCATTATTATAAGCATCAGTACAAGTTTTTCCACTGTTTCATATAAAACAATTTTTATCTCGAAAAGAAAACAAAAGCGAACAAAACTGTATTAAGGTGAGTGGGTAATGTTGCCGTGTTCAATTAAAAAATTTCAGTACAAACGTTTAGTTCAATATTTCCAGGCTTTTAGGGCCGTATTCATAGACATTTTTAGCTTCCGGTGGATGATCAGCGTTTTTCGTATTCATAAACCAGTGTTAGCGATAGGATATGATTTGAATTCTGTACTAGTAACCAGTGGATAGCCGGGGCTAGCTTAGTACGCTCGTAGCGCGTGCTGCGAAATGTCTATGAATAGCACCCTTAGTGCTTAGAGTGGAATAAAATTTCCCATGCTTAACAATCAATCAATCTGAATTCAGTGATATAAAGACAACTAATTAGTTTCGTATCCAAGTGCAAAAGAAAGGCCCTAACTGATAACGTGTTTTCCCACTTTGCTAAGTGTACCTCATTCTTCCGGTGCACATTACTTGCTACAATCTTCACTCATATACTTTGTATTTTTTAAAGTTATCTAGTAATGTATATTGTAAATTGTGAAGCAAAATTTAGTTAATATTTCACCCCCAGTGAACAGAAAAAATATTGAATTTTGTTTAATACATTTTGTAATTTTTTTCAATGCATACATATTTTTTTCTCGTGTTATCTGTGTGATATTCTTAAACCCATAGGTCTACTATGTAGAACACAGGCTGAAGAAAACACTGTAAAAATATGTAAATTGATCGAGTAGTTTCAGAGAAAAATATCAACTTATTGAAAACAACATTAAAAAAAAAAGAAGATTGTATGAAGTACGAGGCGCATCCAGAAAGTAAGTTTTCCGATTTTTTCCCCTTGAAAGTAAACGTAATTAGCCGTGCCAATTGCGCATGCGTAACAGATATATGATGTATCAATCATATGCCAGCCGTACTGGTCCCGCCTGGTGCCAGTAGTGTGGCAGCAGTGATCCGAAATGGAAGCTCTTATTCCTTCTCCCGCCGCCTGCGAGGTTCGGTCGGTGATAAAGTTCTTTAATACACAAAGTATTGCGCCATTTGAAATTCATCGGCAGCTCTGTCAGGTCTATGGGCCGAACATCATGAATAAGCAGATGGTGCGTCGCTGGTGTAGGCAGTTTTCTGAAGGTCGTCAAAGTGTCCATGATAAAGAGCGCAGTGGGCGACTGTCCCTCATCAATGATGATCGTGTTGAGCTGGTGCGGCAGTGCACCATGGAGAAACGTCGCTTCACGATTACGAAGCTGAGCAGCCATTTTCCGCAGATATCGCGATCCTTGCTGCATGAGATTGTCACTAAGCACCTGCTGTTCAAAAAAGTGTGTGCCAGATGGGTGCCGAAAAACCTGATACTCGAACACAAAATGCAACGTTTAGGAGCAGCACTGACATTTCTGCAACGGTATCACGATGACAGCGACGAGTTCCTCGACAGGATCGTCACGGGCGATGAGACTTGGATTTCGCACTTCACCCCGGAAACCAAGCAGCAGTCAATGCATTGGCGGCATAGTGGATCTCCGGTCAGGACGAAATTCAAACAGACATTGTCGGTACGGAAAGTGATGTGCACAGTGTTCTGGGACAGGAAGGACATTCTGCTCATTGACTTCCTTCCAAGAGGTGAAACAGTGAATGCTGACCGTTACTGTGAAACACTGCGAAAATTGCGACGTGCCATTCAAAACAAGAGGCGTGGAATGCTTACTGCAGGTATTGTGCTGCTCCATGACAATGCTCGTCCACATACGGCTCGGCGCACAGCAGCTGTTTTGACGAAATTTGGCTGGGAGTTGTTTGATCACCCACCCTACAATCCTGATCTTGCTCCCAGCGATTTTCACGTTTTCTTGCACCTCAAGAAATTGGGCCCTCCGGTGAGCGTTTTGGCAACGACGAAGAGCTGAAAACGTCTGTCACACGCTGATTCCATTCACAAGCGGCAGACTTCTACGACAGAGGGATACAAAAGTTGATCCCACGATACGAAAAGTGTCTCAATTCTGATGGTGGCTATATTGAAAAATAGCTGAAACATTGTTGTACCTGTTGCCAATAAATGTTTTCCTGAAAGTGTGTGTTCTTTTATTTTTTAAATAGGGGAACTTACTTTCGGGATGCGCCTCGTACATGCACCGCTAAATTTAAAGAGGCCATTTAAAGGACTTACCTGCAGAACTACCCCACACAATATTCATATTGTTTTAAAGAGCAAATTCTTTACTTTTTTAAAACACAAAATAAACAATCGGAGTTTTGACCCCTAATCACTATCTGGTTCCCTTAAACTTTTTTGTTTCAAATATCTCAAAGAACAACCGCCAGAAATTAATGACATTAATTACGATGCACTCTGTATATAAATACTTAGAATTTGATTTTATACCTTCATCAGTACACACAACTTAATTTTATGTAAAAATATAGCAGTACATTCAACTAAATTTTATCTAGACTCTGAGGTAACGTACGCGCTGTCTATCTAAACGGTTCGTGGTTCGATTCCCGGCGTAGACAACGGAAGAAATATATATTTGGTCTAGGGGATTAAAGAATTATCCTCTGTCTTGTGATTGTTCTGGCCCTGCATTGTGCCAACCCCACATTCAGGGAGGCCTGCAATTTGTAATTTCTAGTGTTGACTCAATACTCTCTCTCACCTATATCGCAGTGAGGTCATGTGAGGTGAAACGGATAAAGAAAGAAAGAACAAACGAAAGAACAACATATGCAACTTAGTTCATAAAAATATAAGTGCAAATCATTTCATATCAATATCATACTTGAATGCATGAGTCGTTCTTGCTATATGTCATACGCCGGCCCCTGCTAGTTCCCCAACATCTTGTGCCGTAATCTGAGACGAAAGTCAATGGAGTAGTAACTTACGTCAGTCTCAGAGGCACTGAATTCTGGGGCGTAATGGACCGTTGAAGAACAAGTACATGAACTCGCTTAGCAAGAGTAGGATGAGTGGGCAAACTGAAAGAAGGGGAGAAGTTGTAAAAGTGGATTGAAACCTGTGGGAATTAAAAATACCATTATATAGCATTACGCCTGTCCAAATTCCAAATAAATTCTCTACTGTAATTGAATAATTTTGAGGCATTTCAATTACATGAACAGCCACGGATGCAGAAAATATGAATGTGTTTGCATCTATCATACCCTTACCGGGGTTTTATCCTTAATCCATTCATGGGGCAGTATACGGAATTTCAGTAGTTAATACGGAACATAACTTCAAATTGACTAGGCTGTATTTTTCTATTGTCTCCGAATATAAGGGGCATAGATGGATTTATTGAGTAATATTATACATACAGATGTTATATTATCATAATTTTCTCTTAAATCCAATGCACGGGTCTTCTGACCGTATGTGCTTTGTACCTATATATAGGGTAAACATTGGTAGTTTCGTGATAATTTCATGAAAACTAATTTAAATTGCAAATGTGTAAATATTTCCTTATTCCGATTTTTTCATCTAAAGGACGATAACTTGCTGTACAAATCTGGAGACATAAAAGATTGGATACGTTCTTGAATATGTGCCAAAAACCACTTTTACAACTTAAGCAAAAGGTTGGTTATTTCGTGATAACCTTGGTAATTTCGTGATATTGCATTGATAATTTCGTGAGAGGTAGAAGAATTGTGGAAAAATTCATTAAAATCAAATGAAATTCTCATTTATTGTTACAAGACTTCAAACATAGCAAGCATTCATAGCAAGAAAACATAGAAATACACATCAACATATAATAAGAATGAAATCAAAGTAAAAATTGAAATTGAAAATGGATCTTCTTTGCCCCTGAAAGGGTGAACACTTTTATTACGGACTTTACTATAGCCTATATTACTAGGGTAACTCTAAAAGTAATGCATAACGTTTGTTTAAAAATTATATTTTTATTCTACAGCTTTGCTATTTTCACAGATTGTAGATGCATCCTTAAGGAACAAAATGACACTTTTCCACATAATCCCCGTCCCTTTCAACTGCCTTACGTAACCTAGGAACGAGGGCCTGTAGACCAGCACGGTAAAAGTCTCGACCAACACGTCTGAGCCACTCTTTAGCAGCGTACACAAGGGAGTCATCTTCTAACCTCGTTCCGCGAAGGGATCCTTCAGTTTACCAAAGAGATGGTAATCACACGGTGCCAGTTCAGGACTGTAAGGCGGATGTTTCAGTGTTGTCTATCCGAATTTTCTGAAATGGTCTGTGGTCTTGTGACTGACATATGGCTGTGCGTTGTCGTGCAATAGCAGAACATCCTGCTTCTCCCAATGTCGTCGAACACGACTCAGTCGAACTTGAAGTTTCTTGAGAGTTGCAACATACCCGCCAGAATTAATGGTGGTTCCGTGTGGCATGATGTCCACAAGCAAGAGTCCTTCTGAATCGAAAAACACAGTAGCCATAACGTTTCTTGCCGAAAGTGTACTTTTGAATTTCTATTTCTTTGGTTGAATTTGCATGATGCCACTCCATTGTCTGCCTCAGTCTCCGGTCCAAAATGGTGGAGACATGTTTCATCTTCTGTCACAATTCTTGCAAGTAAGTCATCTATCACTTATCATTGGCACTTAGCATGATAACAAATGAAACAGAAGCTACACTGAACCCATTGAGTCTCCTTTTTCTTTTTTGTTATCACATCTTATCTTCATATTTCTAAAATTCGTATTGTAATACAATTTTTAAAATAGTATAAAATGTAACGCTTAATGCTCAACAAAATTTCGCCTCAAACAGCTAAGATTCCCATCAGTAAAGCTAAGCCTATATGGCGACTACAGATGTATCTAAAATTCCAAAAACATTTCCTAAAATTTCATGAAGATACAATAAATCTTTGCACCACATATCATATGCCTATCTTTAGTAATAAGCCTCTAATGTAATCACAAACATCCACAAAATTTGTACGCCTGAGAAATCGACACTAACTTGCTCTCTCCAAACATAAAAGCTCACTGAAGCAACTACAATAGTCACAAAAAGCGTAGCTGTATGTTTCTGGAAACTGGACAACATATGCAACCCTTTGGCGGAAATTTGAATCTCGTAACACCTTTGGTTAGTTCACAAAAGAGCAAAGAAAAAGTATCACGAAATAACCACTGCCACGAAATTACCAATGTTTACCCTACAAGTACTACTTTGTAGGTTTCACCCCCCTCACCTATAGTTAGATCCAACCACTCTCCAAAAAAACACACAGATTAAAATAAAAATGGCACAAACAAAACACATTATACAATATATCCTAACCTAAACAGACATAAAGTGTATAATTGAGTATCCCTTCGTCAGTTCGCACCACAAACTTCAACAGTTGAAGTTCTAATCTGTCTCGCCTTCAAGAGGAACAATTTAGCCCTTTGTTCTATTCCCTATGAGGTCAAGACATCCAAGCGAACTCCTATTCTGACTTAGCATCGAGGGTGATAGATATTTTTTTCCGGATATGTTCCAATTCGATACACTGTAATAAAATATGTGTCCAGCAGTCCTTTTCTCCGCACAGTGGACAAAGGCGCTGTCCTTCATTGACAATTTTATTACCCTTCCATGCTCCCAATCTTACCAACGCTAAACCTGCTCAGCTGTCTTTGTTACAAGAATTTACGTAGTCACATCTTCCCCAGTTAAGTATGAGATCTGATTGTAAATGTAGTGAGGACTTTTTTCGAACAATGGAGCTCAATCTCTTGCCTCTCGATATCAATTAAACGCATCTTCACATTACGACATATATTCCTTCTGTTATTCTCTCCTTTTTCCCCACACCCATCCCATTCCAATACGGTGTCATGCTAAAGAGAAAATTTCTTAACATACATTTTATGCAGAAACCAAGATTATTATGTTTTATATTAAAACTGCGTCGAATTTTCCACAAACTCAATCTGCCAGATTAATCGTCTTGGTAAATGCATAGGCTACTGACTGTGATTCATTCTAGTTTCATCTATCTGCTTCCCCTTGATTCGAAAATTACGAAATATAAGATCGCACAGTCTTCTAAAATAGTACACATTTCAAACAAGATTTTTTTTATAGTGGCAGGATTCTCGATTTTATTCGCCCCGAATCTACAGGCGTTGATCACAGATGTCGCTAGTGTCGAGAAGAGTAGACCACTTATTTCGTCACAAACTATCGAGAGTGCATCACAAGTGGGTCTACATTGCACTCGAAATGATGATGATGATGATGATGATGATGATGATGATGGCGATATGATAGTGATAGAGAACTGTTGGGATATCACAGAGGAACTGAAGAAAACTCCCGTGTTGCTTGGACGAAGGGCTTGCCTAACACAGTTTATAAATTCAGTTCAACCCGCGCTTTAATCGAGGCCCTTTGACTTATAAACCCAGTGCACTAGTAATGAACTACCGTGACGGTTAACAAAGAAAATGTTATTTGATGTAATTTTTTTGTTTCTATTACCTTAAGGGTATTCGATATACAGAGTGTTAAAAAGCATCCAATATTTTAGGAGATGCTAGTAAGCATCAAAACAAGAAAATAATGTCTAATAAACATGGGTCCTACAACACATACTTTATGAGATCTGAACATTTGTTCATAGGAGGTGCTCAGTGTGACGTCCATTCATGGCAATGCATTCCTCTGCCCTTCGGCGTAAGGAATCACACACTCTTCGAAATTTATTTTAATACGTTAATAAGAAAGTCCTGATAGCGAGCCCCAGTTAATCTCTGTGGTAGCACGTATGGCCCTATTAATCTATCACCAAGAACGCCTGCCCCTAAGTTGATTGAGAATCGGTGCTGAAGCCTTGTTTCTTCAATTGCATAGGGATTTTCATCAGCCTACATATGCTGATTACGAAAATTCACAACACCAACTCTGTTGAACCCCGCTCAGATCCGCAACCAGACTTTTATTTTCAGTATCCCTTGCGACGTATCAGTATTCCACGCCAGGGGTGTCAACTACGGTATGATTATCTGGTAGTCTGCTGTACTGTAGGGCAGAAAAGTACATTGCCATGAATGGACGTCACATTGAGCACCTCCTATGAACAAGTGTTCAGATGTGAAAAAGTATGTGTCGTAGGACCCATGCTTATTAGACATTATTTTCTTGTTTTGATACATACTATCACCTCCTAAAGTATTGGATACTTTTTAACACCCTGTATTGATAGCTATTTTCATAGAATGTTATATTGTTGAACTATTTTACAACTACGAGAAAATATTGGAAATAATAAAGACACTATGTTATATAATGAAAAGAGTTTAACTTCGTGTATGTTTTCCAATATAGAAGAAACATGTTCACTTAAGTTACTGTACTATTCCAAACCCAAAAATTCAACGTAAATATAAGCTGTGAAACAAAGAGATTATCTCCCTAGTCGAGTCGTGGCACTTATTCATTTAGTTAAGAAACATATTTATGAAAAGACATTTTTCAATGTTAAGAATTACGATGTTTACAGTTCGCTGTAAGTTTTCCTTTGTAAAATGATCATGAAAATGTATCGTCATGTTCTCAAATATTTGTATATATTGCTTAAATAAAATAATTCCATTTTTCGCACAAACAAATGTACATTTTGTACATAGTTTTCGAAAGAATTGACTGGTATATGTTGAATGTGAATAAGATTTGTACTTTTAATGGAGAAGAGGTTATAAATGACAGATATATAGAGAAATACCGCCAAACATAGGCTTACAGACAGACAGGCAGGCAGGCAGGCAGGCAGGCAGGCAGGTAGATAATAAGCTAGTATAATTGTAATTAAATTTGTTAGACAAGCAGGTAGACAGACAAACACACAGACAAATAGGATGCCATGAACCATTTGTTTATCGTCGCATACATTAAAATCAGTTTGTCTTCAAAATATTTAAGTATAGTCTATTTATCGAGCGTCACAATTAGAGTTGAACTACGATAGAGAAAGCAAGACTAACAGCGCCCGCAAAGCAGAAAACCCTCACGACAATGTTGTATACGTCACGTCGTTGACATGAAGACTGCTTGTAAGTGTTTCAAGACATCGGGACTTCGGGAGTTATCCACTCTCCAACATCAAGCCGCCTTGAATTGTCACAGTTGTTTATGCCAAACTGAACGTTTATCTGTTTTGGCAACTGTTATATATATATATATATATGTATAAACAATCAAGTAGCCTATTTGAAACATCATCTCTACCTTTCATTGTATAATAATCCGTTCCCCAATCTTTATTTAATTACTAGGCCCTTATTAAAAGGCTAGGGATTTTCTTTTCGTATGTTTGAGATAAAATGTACAATTTCAAGTAAAAAAAAATATTAACGTTATGTTTTATGTTTCTTGGAAATGTTTCTTTTTTTGAGAATTATTTTTTTCTACTTATATAACCATAGGTAACATCACATAATAGAACCAAAACATTTTGATAAGTAAGATACGTTCTGTTTTTTCTTTTTGACTCAATTTAACATTTTAATGTTGTTTATTTCAATGATTTGTATTATTAAAATTTACGAAATCATTCCACGCCGACCAAATGCTATTCCGAGAATGATGAGTAAGACTCCAAGCGTACGAGAGTTGCGAGACGAGACTCGAAAGACAAATGTAATGAACGCAGCGAGCGAGAGTGGTTTCATTCATCTCTAGTCACAATACTCGCTCTACGTTGTAACAAAAGAAGATGAAATATAGAAGAACTTTTTAAGGAACAGATTTTCACGTCATGTCAATTATATACGGAACATACTGTTGTCACGCCAGGAGAAGGCGGCTGAAGTACTTAGGGGAAACAGTCGCGCATGCGCACCGCGCTGTTCACTGCAATATTCCTGTTTCACAAACATCTACTGCATGTGTCTATGAATCTTTGCGACTTTGTGAAAATAATAGTAGGTTTTTACTGTAGTCCTTTATTAGTTTCAACAAGACAATTGTTTTCAGTATACCACAAATCTTGTATTGCTTTAGTTATCCTTTGCTTTTCGTGTTAATAGTGTTGATAATAATATAGTTAATAGAATTTATGTTATTGTATACTGTTATTTAGGTTTATAGCAGTTTTTTGTTTATTCTAAATATGTCGACAAAGAGGAAACAAGGATTGACAATCTATAGCGAAGAAAGGAATATTATTAGAAGTGCAAAATAATTCTGTGATGAAGAAAAAAAACAACAGTGCCTTTGCATTCCTCTTACGAAACCTACAGCAAAGGTAGAAAAGTACTCTAATATATCCACAAGAATAATACAGCGTATAAGGAATGAAATGAAAGACTGCACAGAAGAAAGTGCGTTGTCAACACCCGAGGGAGAAAAAAAAATGTAAACGTCCAGACTACCGAAATGTAAATGTAGATGACTTCGGCGGGAGATTGACAAAAAAGATATAATTGAGAATTTTTATTTAAAAAAGAAAGAGGGCCACCGGAGTAGCTCAGGAGGTAGCGCGTTTGCCTGCTGATCTGCAGTTGTGCTCGGGAGTGAGTTCGATTTCCGTTTGCGCTGACTACCTGGTTGGGGTTTTTTCCGAGGTTTTCCCAAGCGGAAGGCGAATGTCAGGTAATCTATGGCGTATCCTTGGTTTCATTTCGCCAAATACCATCTCGCCATCATCAATTCAATCAACACTGAAGAAGCTAGTAGTTATTACAGTGTCGTTAAATAACAAGTAAAAAAATAGTACCAAGCTGCAACAAACGTCCACCCTTTTACAAGAGAAAATTGATTTGAAATGAAAGACAACATTAAGACGAATACTGAAGAAAAAGGATTTCAGGTGGAAGAAGTGTGCAGCAAAAAAAAATTGAGGAAAACACTGTAAATAGAATACGTGAAAATATCTACAGCAAATAAGAAAGCTTAGGAAAGTGGAAAAACCGATTTTGTATCTGGACGAAATGCGGATAGATAGGCCTACCAATTTAACGTTTCCGAAGTTCTGGCACGATAAAAATGTTACGGGAGTTTTGACTACCGTAAATGTGTCCAGAACACTCATTGTTGTTCATCAGGATGGGGGCGGTGGGGCTAATGGCTTTGTTGAGAGATTCGAATTAATATACACGGCTGGAACATAAACAGACGATTATCATGGACAGATCATACTCCAGAAATTTTGAAAAATGTGATAATGATAGTCATAGCGACAACACCGAAGATGCGGAATCTTTTATGTCTGACTCCGTTCCCTTGTAGACAAGTAAGTGGACTGAAGTTTTCAGGTCAGAGTGTAGCGTAAAGTTCCCCCGTCCCGCCTATCTACTCCCCGCGCCAACTCACTCAGGTTGTACAGAGTAACTAATAACATATAAACATAGGATTGCCAACCGTCCGGAATTTTTCCGGATTGTCAGAAAATCAGTCCTTTATGCAGAAAAAAATTAAATTCTTTTCAGGACGCTTAATGTCCGGAATTTTGTTCACTGCGATATTATATTCTGAAATTTCATATTTATATTTCATTATTAGAGATCCGACGTAGTATGCACTGGCTTGGTAGTAAATCAGCATTTGAATAACTTGAGTGATTCTGATGTGCATCTCTTTAAGAAGGAAGCACTGAATGTGTATCAGAGGGTCACTGACTATTTGCAAAAATTGTTTCATTACTACTCTTCACTTCTTAAGAAAATCACTTTTCTAAGTCTTAACGATACTTTCACATTCAGTGTCCTTATTGAAATTGTGAATATATTGCATGTTAATATATTAGAACTGGACTTTGAAAATGGTGATGCATTGTACCAAGAGCGTTGCCTATTGAAAGAGACGATGCCGATACTGAAAGAGGTGGCAACTCCTCAAGAATGCTGGGACACTCTTTTGAAGACGCGTACTGTGTCAAACTTAAAGAAAATTGCTGAACACATACATGCTCTTCCTATTAGCAATGCTCATGTGGGGCGAGATTTTAAAAAAAATGAAGAATCTTTGGAATGACGAGAGTAACTGAATGCAGTCAGAACTTGTAAAATCAGAACTCTTAGTAAAGACGAACTCTAATATGTCATGTAGAGAATTTGTTGATTATGTTTCAACAAACAAAGAACTATTAAACAAAAGCAAATGAAGCAACAAATATTCTTTTAAACAATGTTAATGTAGTGAGTATAGGGACATGTATTCAAACCATTGTGCTTTTCAATGTGTACAGACTTATGACATGTTCTTTAATATATGGTACACCACTACAAGCAAATTATATCAGGGATATAATTCTAATTGAAGAGTCCACTGCAAGAATGATGGATGTCACTTTCTTGTCGAAAATGAACCAAGACTGTCAATGCATAGCTTAAGACATACAGAATGTACATACAGAGTTATATGGCATTAACACTGATAGTCATTGTCCAGTAATGATCGGAAAATCACAGTTTAGCTTTGAGCGCTAAGCATTTCAAACTTTCAATTGCTTCTCCTGAAAAATGTGTTCCAAATGACATCCATCATTCTTGCAGTGGACTCTTCAATTGATTAACAGAGCGTCTAAATACAAGTGTATTGACATTGAAATTCATTATAAGTTTGTGCTTTTTATTTTTTTATTGTGTCCTGAATTTCCGTCCTTTAGAGTTGGCAACCCTGTATAAATATGAAATTAAATCATGAAGGATCTTCAATATTACTGAGAATTCATTTAGAAAAATGAATTTAACCTAAT
Source organism: Periplaneta americana (assembly GCF_040183065.1). NCBI lineage: Eukaryota > Metazoa > Arthropoda > Insecta > Blattodea > Blattidae > Periplaneta > Periplaneta americana. Next base: position 147,812,477 of record NC_091121.1, on the reverse strand, counting down.
ATATTCTCAACTAAGGTAATTAGGGTAGAGTCGAGTAGTATCGGACAGTGCGTTTCTTTCATCTACCTCCATATGGTAGTACCTGAATGACATGGTTACGTTTCTCTATGCGACATCACAGAAACGTAACCATGTCAATCAGGTACTATCATCGTGTGGCAGATGAAAGAAACTCACTGTCCGATATTACCCGATGTCCGATACTACCCGACTCTCCCTAGTATGCTTGCAGAAAGATTCATGGAGAAATTTCCTTATAATCGACAAGTAAGTATAGGAAAGATGTATTGTATAAATATCTTGTATTTGTGCCATTCTATAAAAGTGGATGGCACGCGTCGTTAATTTGATAGCTGAAGGATCTGACACTAACCTGAAGATCTAATTGAATAATTAACAATATTATGATCTTCAATTTCCTGATAGACATCGAACTCCGGTATAGTCGATTTTTAGATCAGCGCTACTGTATAGTGGCATCAAGGAGTTATTTTGTTTATCGCTGTAAATCTGTTAATCTCTACTTTTGAACTCTGCAGAAACCCTCCAGCATAGGGGCAAGTCAATGTGCGCTAAAAATACTCCGAAATCCGACGTTCCTCTTGAAACAAGCAAATGCAATTACAGTCTGGGACCGCTGGAAAAGAGAAAGAAAAATTGAGGAAAAAATTAACTGTAGGCAAATAAACTGAACTTGAGCTTTACTCGTTATAAAAAACACCCTGACCATGAACGAGGAGGTCGAAATTGGATAAAACTTTCCAGCAATTTGCATTTCCTTTCAGGAATGAAGACTGCTGGATACAGAGTAACAAAATTAATTAAAATGTCACATTCAACAATAGAAGACTGCATAGGGACAAGAGGTTTAAAAGTAATTATTGGCACGAACAAGTTTGTGCATGCCGAAGAACATCAGGAAGCGCGTGACAAAAATTATGGCCTTGAATTTGTGTTTATGGCAGTGTTGCCATGTGTAAGGATTTATCCCTCGGCATAGTTCACATGAAAACGGATGTAGGGATTTTTTTTAAATAATTGCAAAAATGTAGGAATTTTCAATGTGCGGTTTTTTACCTCCTTTTTACTGATGGACAGTGTATTTATTCTTAGAACTGAGCAAGGAGCCTAACATACTCAGCAGTTCCAAGCCTCGTGGTCCGAAATATCTAATACTCTACTGGTCTGTGATCACGAGCACCTTCCTTTTTATGCTCAGGAGTGATGAAATAAGCATTCAACATACTTTGAGATCATCATTTGTTTCCCGCATAGATAGTCGACTGAAAATGGCGGCTCCGTTCAAACGTTTTGGTGAAGTTAAAAATAGTGAAATAGAATTTTAGTAAGTCAATTAATATCTATTTTATTGTATTAGAGTACTTTATTTCTTCTAATCTTTACACGCTTAATTATGTTTTTATCACCTCACTACCATTTTTTTCTTTGTTTGCCAACATTTCAAACTGCAAAATTTTTACGGTATTTCAAAACATGCTTTGCCATCGTCATTTGTTTACCGCATAGACAGTCAACTGAAAATGGCAGCTCCATTCAAACGTTTTGGTGAAGCTAACATCAGTGAAATAGAATTTTAGTAAGTCAATTAATATTTTATTGTATTAGAGTTCTCTATTTATTCTAATCTTTACATACTGTCTTCTAATTGTGTAATAGTCAATTAAATCGAGTTTTGATTTTCTCTAGATAAATCAAAACCTCTAGTGAGATTACTGTTGATAATAATTATTCTGGTAAAAATTGCAAAAATGAGGTTCATTAGATTTATAGTTCGTTATAAAAGGAACTGACCACCCTACTCCATTATCTGTTGGCTTACTTGACTCGTGAGATGCATTATTGGTGTTACTTTGAGGTTCACACCTGTCTTCGGACAGTTGACTAACGCTGTGGAGTAATCAGCACGTCTGGCTATGAAACGAGCAGGTCCGGGTCCAAATCCTGGTTGGGACAAATTACCGAGTTGGGATTTTTTCCGGGGTTTTCCTCAACAAAATGAAGTAGAACTGCTGGGTAATTTTCGGTATTGGACCTCGGACTCATTTCGTCATCAATAATTCTCAAATCATCATAATCCACACAATAGCCCGGATCAAGATCACGGTGCTGCGTGCTGTACAGTACGATTATTTAGTCCTGACAGTCGCCGGCAATGTGCGCCTGAGTCAGGTGAGTCCATTTAGTTACGATAAGGGATGTTCAGGTTGGTCTATCGCCTGCAGTCAGAGCGACCGGATGTCACGCATGCGGTATAGCGTTATGTTTCCTGTACAGTTAAGCTGTACTGCATTCATTCACCGACCGCTCGCCCTTATCATCACTCCGGAACTCTCCCAACTACTCCTTCTTCTTCCCCTCTTTCGCGTCGCTGAGCTGTCAGGACTAAATAATCGGTCTGTACTTGTATAAGAGCGCGGTCGTTCGGCTACCCAATCATTCACAGAATAGGAGTGGTAAGCACAATAAGCCTCAGGCTGCAGTGTAAGCCTTCGGGTCCCTCCTCCATACAAGAGAAAAAAAATCAAACAAACAACAATGAAATGAACAGTCTCCACCCATGATCGTTGTTTTCAATATTAAGCAAGCTCATTAAACTACTAACTTTGGCACAAAAAACAAAATTACACTTCGTTTAAAGATGTTAATTCCTTTTGGAGGCTTCGATATAAACACTTGTATCTATTGATGTGGAACGTTCGAGTAATTTATTAGCGCCATCTCCTGAGTCATCAGCTTCTGAACCACATATATCTGACTCTGATAAATCCAAAGAGATTGCATATAAATATCCAGTTCGTCTAATAATGAAATATAGTGCTGCATATTGGGATCCTTATAGATTATAACATATTAAGACATTGGAAAAGATTAAAAAACGGGCTCTCAAGCGATGTCGTAATAATTCAAGATTAAAATAGGACACACTCACGGACAGGAGAACACCAATTCGAATATGCGCAATGTTCAAAACATGCAAAGGTGAGGTTCCATGGAGAGAAATAAAAAATTGGTTGCAGCCGCCAAATTACTCTTCAAGAAACGACCACTCATATAAACTGAGGGAAAGAACACAGAACACGGACACTGGAAAGTTTTCTTTTCTCAGTCCTACTCTATCAGGGTCTGGAATGCTCTACCTGCAGACTTACTAAAGACTTTACCAATAACCAAAAATGTATTTAAAAATAGGCTTAAGGACTTTACTAATTAACAGTAGTATATTATATTATTTAAAGGGTGTAACTGATGTTTTGTTATTTGAAGTGTTGTATCAGTGAAGTGTGTTGTGACAGTGAAGTTTATAGTGGTAGAGCAAAGTATTTGAACAGTGAAATGTATTCGAAGTGTTAGTGAAATCAGGATAGTATCAGTGAAATGAGTCGTACTACCAGTGCAGTGAGCGAGTTGACAGCGAAATGTGTGTAGTGCTGAAAGGTACTTGTGCATGTATGAACATATACTCGTGGGTTTTAGTTCGAACTTAGGGTTAAGATACGAATTAGATTTACTTTAAATGTTATTTTAAGTGATCGTACTTCATTTAATTTAGGATGCTCATTATTATTATTATTATTATTATTATTATTATTATTATTATTATTCATTATTATTAGTATTATTACTTTATTATTAATTGTCATTATTGAGTGTAATTAGTTACCACTGCCACCGGGTATTTATCCATTTGCAGTGTATACATACATACATACATACATACATACATTGAGCTATACGCTGAGGAACAGGATATATCCATTAGATACGAGTTGAATTCCAAATAATATATTGGAATATCTGGTGCATTTCTTCTTTGAATCTCTTACATAAAATGTGTTAGATCTACCATACAAAAATAATAGTCTGAGCTGAAGGTTTTATTCACAGTACAGACATGGGAAAAGGAACTGAAATGCCTTTGTGATTTAATCAGTATAAGATATTATGTACTAGCATATAGATCGAAGCCAACATGCTGAGCTCGTTTTTGTTTTGGTGATCAATCTTTCAACCATAATAACAACTATTCTCCTTTGTTACTGTTGGACAAAAGGCAGGCTTCTGAGATGCAAATGTCACTTCATCAGAAGCACTGAAAAAATTATCCCTATTATTTACACACACTTCCGCGTTATGATAATCATTTTAAATTATTCTACTCCTGAATCCACTCGGTGCAGTACGGATACAAACCTGACACTGAGTGATGTGTCTATAGAAGAATAATGAAACTCGGCTATATATCGGTTGCAGAGTTGCAATACAAACCACACTTTCAGCTCCAATTCCCAACATATGAAGTGTAGTCGAGCTGAAAGTGGCGTGTGTTGTATCATAAAACTAGGGTTAACAAAACGTTTAGCTACGAATACGTAATATTTATCCTAAAATTAATGGCAACTGGCTCATTATAATTACCGATACAGTTTGTGTATCAGTTGTTGTTGTTTAGTCAACTGTCCGAAGACAGGTCTGAACCTCACAAGCGACACCAAAAAGGCACCACTTATGAGGCAACTAGGCCAGGAGATAATGGGGTTGGGTGGCCAGATCCTTTCCCTCTCCATTGCATACATCGCCGACTAGCTACATAATACACTAGTTTGACTTCAGATGCATACAAACAAAATTGTTCTTCCTCTGACACATATCGTCAAGTGAGATGTACTGCCTGATAATAGATGTACATATCACCCAGAACTTCAGTCAGAGGATTGTGTATCAGTGCAACATAAAAATAAACGAAAATCACATTCACGACGAAGATATTTTGTTGAAACAATTATGTAATACGCTCATTATTGTTATTGTTATTGTTGTTGTTATTATTATTATTATTATTATTATTGAGTCAACTGTCCGAAGACAGGTTTGACCTCATAAGTAACACCAATAAGGCATCACTCATGAGGCAACTAGGCCAGAAGATAATGAGGTAGGGTGGCCAGTTTCTTTCTCCCTCCAATGCATACATCGCCGATTAACTACTAATCAGACTTTAGCGTGCGTACTTTAAAAATTTTGTAGGATGTTTATAAAACAGAATTCAGTCAAATAATGGAATTATTTATGAGTTTAGTAACCCAAACACACATATGAAGAATTCACTGCAAGAATGATGGATGTCATTTGGAATACATTTTGCAGGAGAAGCAATTGAGGGGTTTGCCGGAAAAAGGACGTATACGTCAATATGGCGAATTGAGATACATGCAATCTAAGGTTTTAAAAAGCACCTGAATAAAATGTTATACACGCACGCAGCCCTGTCCTGCAGGTACGTACAGTACAATCAAAACAAAATTTCGCTATTATAATTATTCACTACATTTTAAACCGTTTCCCCGAAGAAGGGCGTATAGGTCTATCCGCCTTTCTTCCGGCAAAGCCCTCAAATGAAAGTCTGAAATGCTTAGCGCTCAAAGCTTAACTGTGATTTTCCGATCATTACTGGACAATGACTATCAGTGTTAATGCCACATAACTCTGTATGTACATTCTATATGTCTTAAGCTATGCATTGACAGTCTTGGTTCATTTTCGGCACGAAAGTGACATCCATCATTCTTGCAGTGGACTCTTCATATTTTAAACTTTCTAATTTTTTGTTGTATGTTATATCCGAGTTTCCATTTTTTGAAAAAAGGTTAGGGACTACAAAGATTGATTGTGAAGGCTAGGACAGTCTACTTCGAAATTTTGAATTTGTTTTAAAACTCATGTTCATTTATATTTCAAAAGTGGTGCATTCTATTTCGAAAAATTCTTGGTCGCCGGGGTCGTTAAGTAATATTGATCACTTCCTCATCGTCATTCAAATTTTTGGAACACACCTGTCATGTCCATGTGTATAGAGGGAGCCGCCATCTTGCACTCTTGAGTCTTTAACTGCAGTTTAAACAGCAGAAGACTGTCGATCGGGTTAAACTCAAAGTTAACTCAAGATTAACTGGTAGTTCAGGTTTATAATAAGAACGAGAACGAAAAACTTGAGTTTAAACTGAACGTAAGGTTTAAACGCGTTTATAATACCGGCCCTTAGGGTCCTGACAGATTAATTGAAAATTCTTCATTGAATAGTAAATGATGACGTTAAGAATTCTTCCTTAAAGTACAATCAGAATGTGAGCCCCTAAATATAAATAATGCCTCATTACTATTCCATTATCTCAGGAAAGGAAAACTGACGATGAATACTCTGAAAGACCGAGAAACTAAACATAAAAAAGACTTCCTAGGGAATGCAGAGGATGGAATTTATGTTAAGAGAAACTACTTTGGTTGGAAGAAAATGACTCAGAAATGTTTTTACCTGCAACAAGAAAACAAACAAGAGAAAGGTTCAGGTTTAAGTTTAAAATCAATTCACTTTACAGCATGTAAAGTAGTATTTTGGCGTTTTTGTAAACTTTTGTGATAATTATAAGATAGTAGGGCCACTTTTCTACAAACAAGGAGAGAATATTAAATAAACGCTCTTTTCAAACACGATGCTCGAGCTGTTCTATAATTCAGGATCTACCCGCTTCTCGCTAAGCGCTCACTATTGATGTACCTAATCCGACAGATTTCGCTTCTTCCATAAAGAATCCTAAATCCCTCTGAGTAAATTTCAAGATACGTCGTATTCAGCGAGAATCATCCAATAGAAGAGGCGACTCCAGACGTAGTACTTCACGTAACATGTCCGAGAATGAGATCGTAAGTGTAGAGTACAATAATCGGCTTTTTGACACGTAGACTTATTACCAAATGCAATGCACCAATTATGCAAAAACCACACACAAGCACTTATATGAATCGGTCATTTGCAAAAGGTCAAGAGTCACCTTAAAAAAAGAGAGAATAAGTTCCTATATTAAAAATGGTGATGTAGGTCCGATCTATCAGATAACAATGCAAGACTCATTTACATAAAAAAGTGACAAGTTTACAATTGCCGATATATCTGCCTAACAAACCAGTTAATCATTCAGCTGCAGAATACAATATAATGTAAGATTTAAATTTAATTAACAAGAAAACGGTAATAATTTATAATTTGTAGATTTTAACAGCTTATTCCTTGGATTGAGTAAAAAAAAGCCTAATACTATATTAGTCCCAAAAGAATACTTTCATCAGAAAAAAATTCCACTAAACGTTAACACCGTCTTACGCAATAAGTACTATCTGTATGATTCTGATTTTTACTCTTATCATTAGATAAAATGACAAGGAATGAGCTAGTCTTTTGTAATTTTTAAATCAAGTGGACGGTTTTCTTGCAAATTAAACAAAAATATTAATAGGTATCGTTCGCTTCCGAGCCCAGCGGGCCAGGGTTCGATTCCCCGCTTGGGACGAGTTGCCTGGGTGAGGTTTTTCGGGGTTTTTCCCTCACTCCTATGGATGAATATCAGGCAACTTTATCAGGCATATGGAACCCCACTCAATCTCGCTACTTTCTTTCCTCATCATTCCGATTGTCTTCCTTGGCTTTCAGGTCGTGATTGCAGCGGCCCTCCGAAGCTGCTGACACTCTCGGCCGGACTCCAGGGATATGTCAAGAGTGGTGACCCAGTAGCGGAACCCACTCTCCTCTCGACGGGAAAGGGAGTCTATACTTCAGACCGTTGAGGAGACGGGACGGGTGGTTAACACCTCAGACCGTTTGAGAGGGAAATGTGGGGGGGGGCTGTTGGGGTGGAGTGATATACGGACTTGGAGGGTTGGTGGAACTGGTCGTCAGGATGTTAGCGGTTAGGTCGGTTCGGCATGGGTGCTGTCGGTGGGCTTGCAACTCATTCCAGGGGCGCACAATAGACGTCAGGTCGCGGTGCACAGGGATGTTCCCCTCCCGGCCTCACAAAGAGAGAGAGAGAGGAAAAACACACTCTTTGTCAAACTCTATCGGTATATTGATATTGTCAATTGATTTGAATTA